>NC_143448.1:6237500-6537500 GCF_987193195.1 Phasianus colchicus
AAAGCTCCCTTGTAGGGTCTCAAATCTTGCTTTTGACTGATTTTTGTGAAGTAGAAATATCGATCTATTTCCATGTACCATCTTAGTCTATTTTTTAGAGTGGTAGATAAAAACAGTGCTTTTAAATAAAATGTCCAGCAGATTTTTTTTTTTTTTTTGTATTGCTGTTCAGTTTCTAATCCATCATCTTTTGATGTTTTAGGAGACACAGAAAAGGGTCAAGGAAATCGAACCACTAAGAATAAGGACGCCCATGTCTGTGGCAGGTGCTGTGCTGAGTTCTTTGAATTATCAGATCTCCTGCAACACAAGAAGAACTGTACTAAAAATCAATTAGTTTTAATTGTGAATGAAAATCCAGCTTCTCCTCCTGAAACCTTCCCTCCTAGTTCCCCTTCTGATAATCCTGATGAACAGATGAATGACACAGTTAATAACACAGATCAAGTAGACTGCAGTGACCTTTCAGAGCATAACAAACTTGACAAGGAAGAATCCATGGATGTGGAGGCTTCCAGCATTAACAATAGCAGTAGCAGTTCCAAGAGTGTCAACAATAGTATTACAAGCAGTAACAGCTCCACAATGGGTACCTCAGCTGTAACAACCTCTCTACCTCACATAGGGGATCTGACGACGTTAGGCAACTTTTCAGTAATAAACAGTAACGTAATAATTGAAAATCTTCAGAGTACTAAAGTGGCAGTAGCACAGTTCTCGCAGGAAGCAAGGTGTAACGGTGCGTCGAACAACAAGCTTGCTGTACCTGCCCTGATGGAGCAACTGTTGGCTTTACAGCAGCAGCAGATCCACCAGTTGCAACTGATTGAACAAATTCGTCACCAAATATTATTGTTGGCTTCCCAAAATACGGACATGCCAACGTCTTCTAGCCCGTCTCAAGGTACTTTACGAACATCTGCCAACCCCTTGTCCACGTTAAGTTCCCATTTATCCCAGCAGCTGGCTGCAGCAGCTGGATTAGCACAAAGCCTTGCTAGTCAATCTGCCAGCATCAGTGGTGTGAAACAGCTACCCCCTATACAGCTACCTCAGAGCAACCCTGGCAGCACTCTAATTCCATCCAGCAGTGGCTCTTCTCCAAATATTAACATACTGGCAGCAGCAGTTACAACACCGTCCTCAGAAAAAGTGGCTTCGAGTATTGGTGGCTCACAGCTCAGCAACCCACCAGTATCGGCATCATCTTCACCAGCTTTTGCAATAAGCAGTTTATTAAGTCCTGCATCTAATCCACTTCTACCTCAGCCCACCCCTAGTAACTCTATTTTCTCCAGCCCCTTGTCCAATATCGGAACACCTGCAGAGGATTTAAACTCCTTGACTGCCTTGGCACAGCAAAGAAAAAGCAAGCCACCAAATGTAACTGCTTTTGAAGCAAAAAGTAATTCAGACGAGGCGTTCTTTAAGCATAAATGCAGGTTCTGTGCTAAAGTGTTTGGGAGTGACAGTGCCTTGCAGATTCATTTACGTTCTCACACTGGCGAGAGGCCATTTAAATGCAACATATGTGGAAACAGGTTCTCCACAAAGGGAAACTTAAAAGTCCACTTTCAGCGGCATAAAGAAAAATATCCTCATATTCAGATGAATCCGTACCCAGTGCCAGAGCATTTGGACAATATTCCTACAAGCACGGGTATTCCTTATGGGATGTCTATACCGCCAGAGAAGCCTGTCACGAGCTGGCTGGACAGTAAGCCAGTCCTTTCCACGCTCACCACTTCTGTGGGGCTGCCACTCCCGCCGACGATACCAAGCTTGACCCCATTCATCAAAACTGAGGAGCCTCAGCCGATTCCCATTAGCCATCCCTCTGCCAGCCCTCCCTGCTCTGTCAAGAGTGACTCGGGAACCGCTGACCCCACATCAAAAATTTCCAATGGACTTTCTGATGAGGTAGAGGCTGGTGCTTTGCCTACCTCAAACGGCAAAATGGAAGAAAACCCTCAAAATTCAAACTCCGTTGCTAACATGAGCAGCTCTGTGAGTTCACCGGCAGCAGACTCGGGCTCTGGCAGCATCGCCACTTTTACAAATCCACTGATGCCTCTAATGTCAGAGCAATTTAAGGCAAAGTTTCCATTTGGAGGACTGTTGGATTCGACGCCAGCATCTGAAACGTCAAAACTGCAGCAACTGGTAGAAAACATTGACAAAAAGGCAACCGATCCCAACGAGTGTATCATTTGCCACCGAGTTCTCAGCTGCCAGAGCGCACTGAAAATGCATTATCGCACCCATACTGGTGAGCGGCCATTTAAATGTAAAATCTGTGGACGCGCTTTCACTACTAAAGGCAACTTAAAGACTCATTACAGCGTCCACCGTGCCATGCCCCCACTGAGAGTACAACATTCATGCCCAATCTGCCAGAAGAAATTCACCAATGCCGTTGTGCTTCAGCAGCACATCCGGATGCACATGGGAGGGCAGATCCCAAACACCCCAGTCACCGAAAACTATCCCGAGTCAATGGAATCTGATACGGGATCTTTTGATGATAAGAATTTTGATGATTTAGACAACTTCTCAGATGAGAACATGGAAGACTGTCCTGACAGCAGCGTGCCAGATACTCCGAAATCTGCAGATGCATCACAAGACAGCTTGTCTTCTTCCCCTCTGCCCCTGGAAATGTCAAGTATTGCTGCTTTGGAGAATCAGATGAAGATGATCAATGCAGGACTTGCTGAACAACTTCAGGCAAGCTTAAAGTCAGTAGAAAATGGGTCAGTGGAAGGGGATGTTTTGACTAATGATTCGTCGTCTGTCGGTGGTGACATGGAAAGCCAAAGTGCTGGAAGCCCTGCTGTCTCGGAGTCTACCTCTTCCATGCAGGCCTTGTCCCCATCCAACAGCACTAACGATTACCACAAGTCACCAAGTATCGAAGAGAAACCAGTAAGAGCTTTACCAAGTGAGTTTGCCAATGGTTTGTCTCCAACCCCTGCAAACAGTGGTGCTTTGGACTTGACATCTAGTAACACTGATAAAATGATTAAAGAAGAGTCTCTGAGTATGCTCTTTCCTTTCAGAGATAGAGGTAAATTTAAAAACACCGCATGTGACATTTGTGGCAAAACATTCGCTTGTCAGAGTGCCTTGGACATTCATTACAGAAGTCATACCAAAGAGAGACCGTTTATTTGCACAGTTTGCAATCGTGGCTTTTCCACAAAGGGTAATTTGAAGCAACATATGTTGACACATCAAATGCGAGATCTACCATCACAACTTTTTGAGCCCAATTCCAGTATCGGTCCTAATCCGAACTCTTCGGTTATGCCTGCTAATTCACTGTCATCGCTCATAAAGACGGAGGTTAACGGCTTCGTGCACAGCTCCCCTCAGGACGGCAAAGAAACACCCTCTGCTCTGGCTGCTTCGGGGCCACTGTCCTCTGCCACGTCCCCTGTCCTGCTGCCTGCTCTCCCCAGAAGAACCCCCAAACAGCACTACTGCAACACGTGTGGGAAAACGTTTTCCTCCTCCAGCGCTCTGCAGATCCACGAAAGGACGCACACTGGTGAGAAACCTTTTGCCTGCACTATATGTGGAAGAGCATTCACAACAAAAGGCAATCTGAAGGTACTTTTTCTTCTTGCTGTTCTTAGGTTTCATTTTGTCCTTGCTGCGTTGGTGTTGGTTGGTTGGTTGGTTTCCAGCGTTCACAGTGATTAATGCTGCAGGCAGCAGTACCTGTGGTATGATAAACAGAGTGATAGTACTAGATGGGCTCTTGTTGAGTGCTTGCATTGGCAGCAGGTCCGAAGCGTGATCTGTTTTCGATGCATAATTAAAATTCACCTACTAGCAAAGACCATCTATGTAGAGCGTGAAAGAGAACAGCCATATGTTGGTAGGCAGTACTAATAAATAGAGAAATGCTTTCAGTAAGAAAGCAAAAGGCTCTCAAATGTGTTGTTTTTTCGTAGCTATCATGTAAAATGATGATTGTTTAAAAAAACTATTAACATAATTCTGGAACTAATGGGTAATACTTTAATTGATTATATAACTAACATTTCCTACTGATATGTGTTCGGAAAAGCAAATATACTTAAGTTTTAGAACACCAGTTGAGCACTTTACTGTGTACATTTTTCTGTTGACAGAGTATTTCTCTAGAGGTTGCTGCCAGTAATGTGAGATGAATAATTACTTTCAGGCCATTCTGTCTATACACGAGGCTCTCCGATGAGCAATCAGCAAAGGATACTTTCTGCCTGTCTGAAAAGGATGTTTATGGGGAAAAGGGTGTCAAATACAATACTTACCACTGCAATGAAAGTGGACATAGCAATTCTAGCCCCAAAAGCAGCTATCTGCAATTGATGGAGTAACACAAAGTCATTATAAGCTAAATACACATAATAATTTAAAAAAAGTAAGAAGTAACGTACTGTTCAGGAGGAAGACAGGATATGCTGGGTGATGGTGCTGGGCTGATCCAGAAGAAGCTTGTTTATTACTCCAGATGGGAAATGGAAGCCTGCATCCGCTGCCTTTACTGCTTTATTACGTAACAAGACTGGACATGTTTGTGAACTGCTGCCTTCACCACGATGAAAATAAGTTTGCCAACTGCTACTCTTTCTTTCTTTCTTTCTTCCTTCTCTCTTTCCAGGTTCACATGGGCACTCACATGTGGAACAGCACTCCCGCAAGGCGAGGCAGACGACTTTCTGTCGATGGCCCCATGACGTTCCTAGGAGGCAATCCTGTAAAGTTTCCAGAAATGTTCCAGAAGGATTTGGCTGCGCGGTCGGGGAACGGAGACCCGTCCAGCTTCTGGAACCAGTACGCAGCAGCGCTCTCCAACGGCTTGGCCATGAAGACCAACGAGATCTCCGTCATCCAGAACGGCGGCATCCCTCCGCCGCCGGGGGGCCTGGGCAACGGGGGCAGCTCGCCCATCAGCGGCCTGACGGGCAGCCTGGAGAAGCTCCCGAGTTCGGAACCCAACGCACCTCTAGCTGGTCTGGAGAAAATGGCAAGCAATGAGAATGGGACAAACTTCCGCTTTACGCGTTTCGTGGAAGACAACAAAGAAATTGTAACGAATTAGTAAAAACTATACATAACATTCCTGCAAATAGTGCAACCTAGGGTTGCTTTTTTCAAACTGCGAGCTACAACATTACAGAGACTTTTCTTTTTTTTTTTTTTTTTTTTTTTGTACCATGTTCTACTTCTAGAGTTCTAAGAGAGCTTATTTATTAGCGATATAACCTTGCTTTGCAAACAAATGCAAGCATTAACTTTGGTCTCCTGTATTTTGAACTAAATACTAATCGACTAGAGTGCTGTAAAGTTGCTGTAACATTTATGGCAGTTGCGAGTCTGTTCTGCTAGGTGATCTTATTCTGGCATTAACTTATTTTCTATACCCAGTTTAACATGAACTCTGGTATTGATGCAATGCCTCAGTGATGCATTAGATCTCTAATAAAAGTCTGTATATAAATGTACACTTTGATCCTGCTGGAAATTTTATCAGCAAAACACATTGTTTAATTTTTCCAAACGGAATTAAGAAAAGGACTGAAAGGATATAGACTGAACAGTGTGGGTCCTTTACACAGCTCAGTTTTTGATTTTTATTATAAAATTAAAACTGCTTTAATTTTTGTAGGTTTAACATTTTCCGTTTTGAACTGTTATTTGTATTGTGCTTTTTACTTGAGTCGTCTTAAATGTTAATACATTTCTGTACAGTAATAAGCACGCAGATTATTAGAGGAGATACTGAAGTGTTGTTTTGGTAGTTGAAACTGAGACGTAACATTTTGCCTTGTAGGTATATCCATTATAGAAGATGTGCTGGACTTTCACAATGCTGCTAAGTATAGCATCTTGAACAACTCTCGTGGACAACTGTAGATGCTCCTGTATATACAATAAGACATCACTTTCATTAAAATGTATATACGTTCCTTACAAGACCAAGCCCTACTCCTTGACTAAGGGAACAAGTATAGTGTCTGTTTATTTTGTATTAGGTATGGGGGCAGGGGGAACCTTGGACTGTTACATGCACTTTCTCGGAAAGTTGAAAGGAAAAAGAGGTCCAGTTTCTTTAACATTTAATACTTACTAACAGCAGAGATACTGTAATTTTACTCGAGTAATCAAATACATTTTTGCAACAGATAAAAACTGCTGTCTCTGTGTTTTTAAAGTGTACCTGTATTTGGTAATCATTTTGAATGTATTACTTAGCCTTTCCCTTGGTTAACACGAACTGTCCAGGTTGTACGTGTGTGTTTATATTTGTAAGTATGGGTATACGTATGTGCTGCATATTAATTGCTGGTATATTTTTCGTACTCCCTAATAGTGGGGACTTTCTCTTTAATTAATCGATTACGCCTTCTCATCAAATTGTAGATATTTTGGCATTTTTCTTTTCTTTATATATATATATATATATACACATATATATAAAAAAATGCTGCTAGCAAAGACCTCATCGAGCCTGGGGAATTTTCCTTTGAAGGAAGTGCTTATCACATTTAAGGCTTGATTTGGTTCAAATGCTTTATATTTGATATTAATTTTACTCTATGAGAGTCTATGTTTGTGGCACGCTTACGCTGCTCTATCTGTGTTAAGATGTCCACTTGCAAACCTCCGTATGTTATATGGAGCCTATAACTTGACTGTAAAGACAAAAAGAATTGCTTTGGCCTCGCACGTGATTTGGCTTCCCTTCTGCTCCTGCAGTGACCGCCGACCTCAGCGGGAGCGTGGGGACACGGAGCTGAGCCCAGCGCTCCGACCCGAGGGCTGTGATCTCCCTAATGTTATCGCTCAAGGCAAATAAATTAGTTTGGCTGCCTTCAAATTACGGATGGTCCAAACAAACCAGCCAACCAGGAGCGACCGGTTGTGCACGCACGTATATTCTGTTCACAACTGCAGCACGCAGGTATTTGCTCTAGAGGAGTTTCTTTGCTATGGGCACAAGGGCCGTTCTGCTCTCCCGCACCTCGGTCTCCTCGCGCTCCCCATCGATTCGGGCGCTGCAGAGGGCTTGGCTGAAAAGCTGGGGAGGGAGAAAAACTTCCCGAGGAGTTTTGCCGTTAATATGATTATGAACGCTCAGTAAAGTATAACGCTGTAGCCTGAACACCTCCCGGACTCGCTATCTTTAGAACGCTCTCCTGTTTGACCGCCACGGCTCCGCGGTGCGCGTGCGGCGGCCGTACCCGGAGCCCGCCGGCTTCTCGGTGCGAGCAGTCAGGAAGGTCGAGCCACCTTTTGCTCTCGCACAAAGCTAAATCGAGCGTGTTTCCACGGCCGCCTCGGCGAAGCTCCAACCCCCGCTCCGCGCCGAGCCGAGCGCGGCAGCATCGCTGCAGGCGGCGGGGCGGTCGTGGCCGCGCGGCGTTCCGGCTCTCCGCTCCCGCTGAGGCGCAGCGCCCCGCGGCCGTTTTGCAGGAGCGAACACGAGCGGTTTCCTTTCGAGGCCGCGCGGCGCGAGGACGGCCGTCGGTTGGGCGCGTGCCGGGCGGGAGCGGCTGAGGGAACCGCGCACCGCCGAGCGGAGGGGACGCGGCGCCGCGGCCGTTCCGGGGGCTCCGTAACCGCGCCGCAGGTGAGGTGCGACGGGACGGGGGCTTTTTTCTCCCCGCCTTTCGGTGGCGTTTGTCCGAGGAGCCGCCCCTTTCCTCCGCGCGGATCGATTGCCGCGATGGAACGCGGCGGGGCGGGGCGGGGCCGCTCCTCTGCGTTCCGGCCGCGGGGATGGGCGCTCGGCGGTGAGAAAGGGACCGGACGTGTCGCGCTCTGCCCGGCGGACGCTGCCATCCGTCCCCGCGCCCTGCGAGGCTTTTCCCTCCCCCCGCAGCTCGGGGCGGAGCCGCCGCACTCCCCGCCCCGAAGCCGGAGCCGAGCGGCGTGGAGGCGGAGCCTTTCCCCGCCCCGTCGGGCGGAGCGCCCGCTGCCAGCAGCGGGTTTGGGGGGGGACGTGCGCGTGTAATTCGCTCTGGAAAGGCGGCAGTTGAACGTCCCGTTACCTGACACCGGGCCGTGGGCACCGGGGGAGCCGGCTGTCCCCGGGGCGGCGGCTGGCAGGCAAACAGAGGCGCCCGCGCTGCACTCACCCGGCGCAGGATTTCCTATTCACAGACACTGCATTAGTACTTATTCAGGAATGGGACATTTTGCTTCTTTCTTAACGGTTTTGTTTGTGCGGCCGCATTTTTTCTCACTAGCAACAAACTTTTCCTCCTCTTTTTCCTTCTCCTTCACGCTCATCGCAATTTTATGATCCATTAAAATTAAGCGCGGAGGTTTCTCTTTCTTTCTTCCCCCCTCCCCCTTTTTTTTCCTTTTCTTCCCCGCCTCTCCCCCACCCCACTTTTTCCAAGCTCCAACGATCGCTCAATTCATCCCCTTAACGAGTCGCTTTCTTCACTCGGCAGCGATTTATTTAAGCACCGGGCTGGCAGCGCGCGGAGCCTCCCCGTGCGGGAAGGGCGGCCGGGCGGCGGAGCGCGCAGCACCGCGGGGCAGCAGCGCCTGGAGCCGGGCGCTCCCAGAGCCCCGCGTAGCGCCGGCCGGCAGCCGCACGCCGTGCCTGACGGCGCAGCTCCGCCCGCGCGAAGGAGGAGGGATGAAAGGCGGTGGGGGATGGAGGGAGGAGGCGGCGCGCTGCTCCGCTGGGGCGGCAGAGAGGTGCGAGGGGCACCGCCCGGCTTATTCCACGTGCAGATGACAGCCAAGTCCCAAAGGTTTCTTTTTTTGTCGACGGGAAGGGGGACGGATTTCCGCGTTGCCTCCTGTGCTGGGCTGTTGTTGGTGAGGGCGTATTTGTTCTTTTGGGAGTCCGGAAGCCACAAGCTACCGGGTTGCACCTTTGCAGGAGGCCGCTGTTACTTGGCACGTGAAGGTGCGACTGAAGTTCCCTTTCCCACCCCCACCCCCCTTTTTTTGCTCCCTGCCAGGCTGCAGTACTTCTCCATTTATTTATTTAAAATCAAAGGATCGTTTTCTATCTGGCTTCCTTCCCTCATGAATATGAATTGACAGAAGTTAAAATAATGTTTTGCAAATAAATGGGTACGGTTATTTACACAAGCCAGAAGCAATATGTCTTTTAGCTGCTGAGCTGAAATATAATGACTTAAAGATTTCACATACAATACAATCTCTTGTATAAATACTTTTTCCTAGGCAAAATGTTAAGGAGGAATAGAAGTTTGGAAATATCTATAGAGAAGAACAGAAATAACTGGAGAATGTGCAACTTCCCTGAGCACAGGGTTACAGATAGCTATGCCTATGCTCTCTCTCCTGATTTTGTATTTCTGTTTTTTTACATCCAGGCTATAGTTAATATAAGAGCAGCTGAGCCAGTCTTTCTGTCACTACTGGCAGTGGCCTAGAGGATGCTTAGAAAATAGCCAGCACGTGGTGATTGCTGCTTGGGAGGATCTCCTTGTTCTAGAGGCATGAGATACTCAGAGTTCCTGAATGACGTGCAGACACCCAAGTATGTCACAGGTAAGTGAGGTGTAAGCATGGTAGTGATCAAAAGCAAGTTTCAGTCTCGAATCATACTATAGTTTAGTCCTACTATAAGTCTCTTTTATTTTCTGTTTTTGTTTAGATATTTGTTTTTGAATCCACAGCCTAAATCTTTAAGAGGCAAAGTCACTCAGTGTTATGGGAATAAGGACGAGCTTGAACCACTGATTGAGCACCTGGGGAAAGGGCCCTGTCAGCCCTGGGAGCACAGGTGAAGGCAACTCAGCTGTGTGACCAGCAGGGGTGGAGCCTGGCTGCACCTCTCTTAGACCTCATTTAAGGGCTGACTGCCTCTGGGGGAGGATCTCTGGTTGGAGATCCCTTCTTAGTGAGGCTTTCCCCTATGAGCCTGCTATCTTCTGATACAGGTGAGCAATCTTCCCTTCCTTTATTGTGTTGGTTCTTCCATCATCATGGCTCTGTTGTAATGCATTTCCCATTGTATTGATCTGTCTGGTTGCTACAGCACTAAGAGAGAAAACAGGAGGGAAATCTTTGATGATCAAGTTCATTTAGCTTTGAGGGAGCTGGTGAAAACTGAGATGTAGAATGTAGAAGTCATTCTGTACAAAGCCTGCAGGTTGTATGGGGCTGGAGGCTTGCAGGCAGGTGGCTCTGTGCAGAACACCTGTGAGTGTTCTCACCCACCTGTTGGAGGGTTTTGGAGTAACAAAGTGATGACATCTTCCTTTTTGTAGCAGCTGACTGATCAAAGCTGAACTGCAGGCTTTTCTTAACTTCTGGAAGTTACTTTAACTTTTGGAAAGCAGTTTGTTTCTGGTTAGAGGGGTACTGAAGGCACTTCCATACTTGTGTCAGACTGGGTCGTGAGTGCAAGTAAGGAACATCCTTACTGGAGCATTTGGCCCTGGAACTTCTGGTGTCATTTCCTCTAAGTAAGAAGTCTCTCTGCGTTAGCAGGCATTCACATCATCTGTACAGACAGTTCTCTTGATCAGGGCAATGCTAAAGTGCAAAGGTCTATTTTTATTATTTAAAGGTCTTAAAAATGCAGCATCACAATGTCAGATAGGTGTAGTAGAAGCCCTGCAGCACCTGGCATCAGGTGGTGCAACACAAGCAATATTTGGAACTGAATATGGAAAGAGAAATGTGAAGTCATTTGGCACAATGTCATAAATGTAACCTCACTGGTCTCCACTTGCTTGCTGGAAAATACAGTAGGAAGCTGAGCCCCTGAGACTATCTAGGTGACTAATGTTAAGGCATTTATCAAACCAATACCTGTTCTGATACTGAACTTTCTTTAGCTGTGAATAATTCTAAATTGCCTTCCTTTCAATGGGATTTTAAAATGCCATTTAATAGGTAGAGAAGTTAACGTTTGTATCATGTGAACAACAGTTAAGGGGATAATCATCTTTGATACTAAACGTGTCTCATGCAAGCTCCTATCTTTCTGTTGGGTATTCAGCTAATAGCAAATTAGAGAGAAACAGACTGCAAAGGTTTTCTATGTTTTAGTTGCCTGGAATGAATACTGACTCCTCTTGGCAAGTTGTCAGAGCTGCTGAGGGAAATGAGGCTGTCTGTGATAGTTGGCTTGGTTGTTGGGGATCCCTTCCTATCAGCCTACACCTCTGGTGCACATAAATGGATTGAATCCCCTTCTGAAGTTAGAATGTTTTGGCTTTAACACTGAGTGAGCTCTGCACAGACAGCTGCTCTAAAGGTGCATCTGGCTTCTAAGACAGAGACCTTTTCTGGTCTAAGTGATTCTAAGGTCATCGTGTCCAAGGTACTGCCGTAAGATAGAAGATATCCAAGATATGCCGGGAAGGTTCACAAAGCTTGAGGAGATCTTATGAAACTTGAGGTAGAGCCATCACCTCTGAGTTCAGGAGAAGGCAACTCATAATTCTGGAGCTTGTTTGAGACAGAACTGCAGGAGATGTTACCCTCCTGAAGGACTCTGTAAGAACAGGCTCAGCTTAAAGCACTACTGAAGGCCATTTAAGACAGTATGTCTAACATTGCACTGTAGTAGAGAAAGAACACTTCTGTTGTGACACAAGATAGTATCACAGCTTAAAACACCCATACTATTACTTCTGTCATCTCCTTATGGATGTTATGTAGTTGCTTACAGTCACTTTTCTTGCTTGACCTATACAAAACAGTAGTGTCTGCTTCTGTGTTCTCTCCTGGATTTGAAGACGTTATTAAACCAATTCTCTCTTTCCAAAGCTCTATGCATTCATGCTGGCATCCTCGATAAAGCTGAGACACAAACAAAAAAGCAAACAAAACAGCCGCAATAGTATTCAGTGCACTTAAACTTGGAGGAAATGAAAATCAATATTTGTCAAATGGAGGGAAAAGGTAAAATGGACTGAGGAAAAATGCCTGGCTTTCTTAAAAGCCATTAGTGAAAATGAAAAGTTGACTGCAACACTGAAATTTAATTTGATACGTTGGTGTTATTTGAACAGATAACTTTTCTCTCCTTCCACCACCCTCCATGTACTGACACATGAACTAGCTTGATGCACGCAGTTCCTTACTGTTAATGCTGTCAAATGGAACTTAACTACACTTTAATATGGCATGGTTCGGAGCCTTGAAGTCTTATGTGAAGTTCCCCTTGTGGTTGAAGCGTGGGGGTCTGAATCGGTAAATGAAAATTACGTTTTCTGGGTGTTCATCACCCTGGTCAAAGTGTTTTAATCTCTTTATATGCTCCGTAAGAGAGTTCTAGCAATAACTCCTTACCTTTCTTTTTCATTTATTTTGCATTTGTAGAGTGGAAGCTATTTGGATTAGTCTTTTACTAATGTGCTATGTGGATACTCTCTTGGAATAGAAAGATTTATGAAATATCTGGTAAAACTAAGCATGTGGAATTGGGGATGTCATATCTAGTCAGAAATAAAATGCTATGTGCTGCACAGCATGGCAATTCAGGCTCAGTCCTGTAGCCTCTGTCCTCCTGGTTGGCTTGAGGCTGGCACGAGCAGTGAGACAACTGGGCTCCTCTGCAGCTGTTGGTTTTGCTGCGAGTCTCTGTAATATTGTATGATGGTTTCTGTTTTCTCCTATAGAATATGTATCTGCATGCACTACATAAAATTGCTAGCAGCAAGCAGAGCAGTGCAGCTATTTCTCAACATGCAGCTAATAGTGATGTCTACCATCAGGTCTACCATCGAGCACTAGGGGTAATGGCTAAAGAAAAGCATTTGTTTTGTATCTGATGGACTTCCTCTATTCAGTTTGATCAGTTTGCTTTTTGTAACCCTATGTGGCAGTGGTGATCTTTGCTTTTGAAAGCATAACTCTGTTTTGAAACTTTGGCTATGTGCGATATAAGTCATCACATTATATGTGTTTAGAACTTTTCCACATGGTGACTGACAAAGAGAGGAATGATTTTCACTTCTTCGAGAGTCTGTAGTAATTGTCAACTAAAACCCCAAGTCCTGATTTCATATATTGCCAGTCTTGAAGTGCTGTGTTCTTTCAGAAAACTAGATATTGGCAGCAGTAACAGCAGAAACAAATAGTTGAGGCAGTATTCCTCCTCACTCCCTGAACAGCGGGCAGTTCCCAGCTGACACACTAACATTACTTCTGTATGTTTGTACCAGTCAAACAAAAAAGCAGCTAGGAAAAGGAAAGCAATTAGTCAGCTGGGGGAGTAGAGTGTGCGTGTGTGAGGAAACTGGCACTGCTGGGCTCAGAACCAGGATAGCCAGCACCTGTAGGAAGATCTTGAAGTAGCAGTCCTATGGTGATGTGACATATTTCTCTTTGTTCAGAATTAGTAATTTTCAGTGTTTCTTCTTCCACCGCCTCCTAGTTTCTTTCTTGATCTGTTTTTCTCTGTCAGGGGTTAAGTCTCCATATAACACTAACAGTTTCTGGAAAAGGCTCCAGCAGCAGTAGAGCTGCTGAAAGACATGAGTATTTATAGAAAATAATAAAAGTAAAAATAAATTTAGGATGAAGTATCAATAGCTAACAGCTGTAGCACCCTTTCTCCTTCTCCTGTTAAGTAGTTGGCCATTTTGGCTCTCTCCAGTGTCACCATAAGCAGCCCAAGATGGCAGCACGTACGGATGGCTGGGATGACCACTCTGCTGCGGGACACTGGAGTGGCTGAAGTCCAGTGCCAATGGGTTAATGTGCTCACAGGGTTTGTGGAGCAACAAGGGGTGTGCAGAGAGGTTTTTGACTATAGCAGTGGAATTGTCTCTGACTTTGTCGTAAACCAGGAGTTGATCTCATTTTGATCGTCCTCAGCAAATGAGAGGTGCAGAGATGTAAGGTTACCCTCTGTTACTCTCTTGAGGTGTGCAGCTTCTGACCAAGTCTTAAAAGTTACTCCATCAATTGTTCTTTTTAGATATGGCTTTCTTTATTTCTCTAAAGACTCTTGTGGATTTAGCCCTGTTCTTTTAAATGGATGAATTTTGGTATGGGAAGCTTTTGCTGTCTTTAGATTACACTCCAAAAGGAGATTGGCAGGGATGGGCTATGCTGGCAGATCAAGGTTTGTATTTCTGGGGAGAGTGAGAGAATGTTGGCTGCAAGTGGCTGCTGAGCCTTTGCTGGAGTCTTATTTTGTTATTATTCAATGTCGTCTTGATTCTGCTCTTTGTTTTCAAGTGCTCAGGGTTGATTTTTCTTGGGAAATAAATTGAGAAAGAAATCTTTCCCTGTACGTGCCTGGGAGGGAGTGTAGGCAGAGTGGTGTCCATTTCTTCCTGGGTTCTGTTTGGTACAAAATTGCAGTGTGGGTCCTGAGCAGAAACCTGCCTTTCACCTGGCAGAACCGAGCACTTGGGCTGCTCCATGAGTGCGTGCTGTCTGTTTGCTCACCTCGCAGTATCCGTGTTCATTTTTTTAAATGTCTATAGATTCACCTGAAGAGCAATAATCCTGGCTTGAAATAAACCAGAAGTAATTCTAAATCAAAATATTTAAGAGAGGTTTTCTGTTTGTTTTCTTGGTTGCAGAGGAAGTTTTAATTCTAGAAGTGTTTATCTGACACCAATGGAGAAACTGGCCAAGGTATTGAAACAGAGCTCAACTATTTAATAGCGGTCAAATGGTGCTATCAAAATTAGTCTTCACTAGCATCAGAAATGCTATGTCCTTCTGGCTTAGTAATAAACCTACAGTGACTCATCAGGGTGATGTTGTGGCGCTTTCCTCTGCTCTCATGGAGCAGAGTATTGATCAGGCTGTGAAATAACACAGCAGCTGAAGCTCAGGTAGCGGATACGTATTGAGTTGCTCTCCCTTTACTAAGCCCCTACATCCCAGCATTATTTATAGCAGAAGGACTGACTCTGGAAAATAACTTTGATAAATATGACCTTTAGCACCTGTTTAAGTGATGGGGAAGCAAACATTTCCTAGTTTGTTAACTTTAAGTATTGGGAGTGGAAGTAGTGCACGCATAATAATATTATGATTCATACAAACCACTTTTCAGCCAACTCAATATATTTCATTACCTCTTTCCCAGCAGAAGTATTGATTTTTTTGTTTTGTGGTTTTATAACACAATTTTGAGGCTGTTGTAGTTTAATGAGCCATGCTCTTATGATGTTTAAAAAGATTTGAAGCGTTTGTTGAAATAAATATTATGGATTGCCCATCTCTTGTCACCTCTTTTTTTCCTCTTCCCCATATAAACCCAGCCCAAAATGAATGGGGCAGCCAGCTATGTGGCTTTTTGTGCCAGAGATCAAAGTGCTGCTGGGGAACAATAGCAGGCCACGCTTCTGTGTTCGTGACCACACACAGCAGCACCTGCAGAGCTGTAAAATGTCATTGTTGCTTCTGCAGTTTGAGCACAGAGGAAGCACCACTGAGGTGGCAGATGATTCTAATAATACTTGATGTGAATTGATGGGGAAGGAGGACCATAACACAGAGGGCTTTTTATTATAAGCCTTGACTTGCCAAGCTGTGAACAACAGAATGCTGCACCTGTGGACTTTCTTCAAATCAACCATTATGGAAAGTGACAGATTTTATTAACTTAAGGAAGAACTTTTCAACATAGGAGATTTGTAGTTTATTTTGAAGATGTGAAGGAAAAAAAAAAAGAAAAAAACAGGATATGTTACATATTTCCCTCTGCTGGTGTTTTTCCAATGGAATCCATGCTCTGCTTTTTGAATGTGTTGTGTAGAATCATTATTAGAATCATCATATGTATATATCTAAATAAAAATGTAGTGACGTCTTCAGGATATTTTTCTTCCATTCTTACCCTTTTGCTTCTTGTATTATATTAAAGGAAGTTTGGAATTAGTGAATAAATATATTGCTTGATGCAATGCATGCAATAACTTCAAGAAACTCAGGGAGTTGAGGCTTGACAAAAGTTGCAGAAAAAACTTAAACTTGTATGTCCCTCAAAAGGGAAATGATTCATGCTGGGCACTGTCTTTGTGCAGTCAGCTCCTCTTGTGTGTGCATCCCTCTCTGGGTCAGTTCTGGGATGGCAGATGCTGAACTCGACTGCTGTAGGACAGCAGTGTCATCCAAGGCGCACGCAGGTACATGGAGCTGACATTCACTTGAACAATACAGAGCCTGCTTGCTTCTCCACACGGATCAGTTTGTTCATGTCCTTTGTACCAGGACCCTATGGGTGCTTGAAGGTGTCTCCTAATGTTTCTGTTCTGGGATTGGTACCATATCAGTCTTGTTCCTAGAGCAAGTAGAACAGCTTTTCCAGTCTTTTTCAGGTGGCTGCTGTGCCCTGTCACGTAAAAAGATGCTGCTGCAAGAATTGAGAAAGTTATATACTGGTTGTAGTCTAATGTTAGAGCCGCTCCTACCTGTATCAGAAGTGAACAAAGTGCAGGATTGATTTCTCTAGACTTTTTGTTACTTTTATTTAACAATGTGTGGCCGTGCTCTGACTTCAGTATGTCCACAATGATTTTGCCAGGTGTAGATAGAAGCTTTCTGTACCTGTATGAATCCAAACATCACAATCTTTGTGTAGGTGCAATTAATACCCAGAGATGACATAACTGAGGCAGCCTTAAAAAGAAACACAATAAAAAGGGAAACATTGGCATGAGCACTTAATTGTCTTCATATGCATGTAGCTTTTACAGTCAATTATGAGTGAATCATAGATGTAGTAATTCAAGCAATATTAATTGCTTAGTGTTGACAAATCAAGCATAAAGTCAACTGGATCATGATTATCAGCAGAAATCACGATGCTTTTAGCTTATTCTTTGTCTAAAAATAAGCCCTGGCTAAACTAGAAATCGCTTTGCAGAAAACACTTAAGTCAAGTGATCATGCAGAGTAGTTGGTGGAATATTGCTTTTCATTTGCACAAACAGATGGTAAGCTTGGCCTTCCATTTAATCAGGGAGTGACAGACAGGTAGCACTGTTGTGTATTTCACGTTGGAACTTCATTCCAGAGAGAGAAAAACTTCATATTCAATAGCTTCTATACTAAAAGAGAAATACTTGCCAGATATTAACATCATTCTTTGTGTTACTGTAACTTGCAGTTAGAATTAATTCATGCTGGAAAGCAGCTGTATTTAGTTGACTGCAGAAACTTTTGTTTGATTTATTCTCTTCTCTGTTTTCATCTTAGCAGTATATATAGCCATCCAGAACTCATAGAAATGGGGCTGTTAATAAACCTGCGAGCAAAGAACTGCCTTAACAATTCAGGATTCATGGATCTCTGACCATATTCTTTTTAAGCTAATCTTTTAGATAAGATTCTGATATCAATTGTTTCACTTTTCTCTCCCGAAGCATAATACCTGGTAACCTAAGCAAATACAATCTGTTTCAGAAGAGGTTCTGCCAAGTGCAGCCACTGGTGTTTTAATGTCACTGCAGAGATTATGTTACCTTCCTAGAAACAAAATCTTTTTTTTCCTCCCCTTCAAATGGAAGTCCCCTGATACCCCTGTCAGGGACCATTTGTTATGCAGAGTTTTGTGAAGCAATCAAAATTAATTCACAGTGATCTTTTCACCCAGAACCCAAGCCCAAATAATGGCCTTTCTCAACAGGTGCTCATTGTGGTGGTTTGACTCCAACTTGCCAGACTGAAGATTTTATTCTTTAGCCATATTTAAAAAAAAAAAAATAATAATCCTGCACTTGTCATTTACTAATCTTGAGCAGCTGCCCAGGAGGGCACACCTGCTGAAAAGTGATGTCTTTGAGATCTAAAACATAAGAAATGTTTCCATATTTATCTATTTCTGTACTTAATAAAATCTCACAAGTCACTAAAAATCTGCCCACCAACAATGCCATAAAGTGCTGGTGTTCTATTAGGAACTGAGTAATGTTGTTTCTTGTGGAGAGCAATATTTCATGTGAATGCTACATCAGATGTTTTTTCTGAGTTAGGATTTGTAGTATGTTGTATTGTGAAATGGAATTAAACTAAAACGAAGTAAGCAGAAAGCCCCACAACATGATTCAGGAAAAATACTACAGGAATACCAACAGTAATGCAAGTACCATGATAGCATCACTTCACTTCTTCAACTCCAAGCAGCCAGGCAATGCATGAAATATGCTGCCAGTACAGAGATCTTACTGTGGGGGGGACGAAGCCATGCTTGTCACAGCATGCTTATGCTGTTAGAGCTGTAGAAGCAGATGCAGTTGTGCTAGTTAGTACTTTAAGCAAGAACTGTGCCCCAAAATCTGCATTAATTTCACCTGTACAAAGAAATATGCAGAAGTGACTTCACTGTGCCAGTGATATCTTAGGATGGGAACTTCTGAGAGCATATGGCACATGTACAAAAGAGGAATAACAGGAATTGAAAATGTCTGCTAACAACTTATTTTCAGACAGGATGGCTGCCACTTCTATGGTATTTAAGAAAGGAAATCCTTGCATGAATTTGTTTTGCTTAGTATACTGCCCTGAGATTAGACTGACTTACAAACAGCCAGGGAATGTTTGCCTTTGTACAGCCATTGTTAGTCATTGTATTGATGGTAATACTGCTGTAGGTTGGAGCTGGGCCTTTTGACGTTGTCCTGCATTTTAGTAAGTTTGTAAGAAGTCGTTAAGGCCCTTTATTGAAGCAGGTAGGGCGCTGTGGGCCTCCAGCTGGACAAAGACACGCGAGGCCTCGCAGGCAGTTGCAGACAGAGAGCCTTTATTGAGTATTGCTTCAGCACAACTGAGGAGCAGCAAAAACAGTTTGAAAGGAGAAAGAATAAGCAGTAAAAAAGCATCTGCCAGACCCACATGAGCGCTGGCAACATTTATGTGAAAGAAGTATTGGAGCTTTTTGAGTTAAATGCTGAGAGTAGAAAACATTAAGTGAAAAGAAATCATCTCCAGCCATTTAATTCTCATTACGTTTCGGGGATGCAGGGTTTTGTTTGTCTCCAAGAAGGAGCTGACTTTATCATCAATTTTTGCTAATGGAAAGAGAGTGCCCTGTGCTTTGGCTCTCTGCTTAAGTCAGAAGGGGGTGGGAGGACACAGCTCTTTCTTTCAATAGCACCATTTATTGAGGGCTCTCAAAATATTGTCTAGATGTAGGTGTTAGATAACAGCGGTGCCCTGTTGAGTGGACAAATATCGTTTTACCTCTTTAACAAAGTAAGGGATTGAAGTAAGGATTAGTTAAGTAATTTGCCCAAATGCAGCGGTGGCTTGGTGACAGAGCTGAGAAGTGAGTCTAGGCTCCCAGTTCCCTCTTTATTCATGCTGCTGTAAACCAGATGTAAGCAAAGGAAGAGCCGTGCCTTAGAGGCTGTGACACCTGGTTCCCTGCTACAATTATGAATGTAATCAGGCTGCCTCTGTAGGTGAGTGAAATAGGCTAATGCTAGCTCCCTTTTTCTTGATACACTCATGATGTAGATGATTAGTACATACATATGTGTGAAACTTGGGATATAGCACCTGTTATGCCACAATATAGCCAAAAATTCATAGAAACTACAAATGTAAAAACCTTGACTCACAATCTTTAACATCAGTTAGCAATGGAAGGAGTATGCTATCAGCATCTACTTGCCACCCATTTCCTCACATCTTATTTATAGCATGGAGATTTTATTTATATATATATATATATATATATATATATACATACACACATATATCTTAAATCTGAAGTGTGTGTATAAATACACACGTAAGTGTAAATAAAAGTCTAAAAATACCAGCCTCCAACTATTTCCACAGACGAACATGGGAGACACCAGAAAGTCCTGGGCAATGAGATGACTTGCCTGGATTTCTGACAGAAAGAGCCTCACATCTCACAGTGCTGGTCTAGTGTGTGATTGAAGAGATCCAATCTACACAGATGGTTGCAAGTCATAAAACTTCTCTACTCTTTATTACCTTTTACTGTTAACTGAATATTTGCTGTACGTGAAAGCTCTAGTTGAAATGCATCTAGAATATTTTTATGTCACAGACAAGCACATCTCTTAACTAGTCCCATCTGAAAAAAATTTGCAGTCTAAAGCTGGTCTAAGAAGCTAGTTCACAAGCCTCTCACAATTCCTTATACATTAGATTTAACATTTCATTCTTTATGGAGCAGTTGTAACTTTGTTTCTTCTAAAAATCAAATCAGCCTAAAAAATTTGTCTGGAGTGACAGTTTTACTTTCATCTTATATCTGAAGTAAAGCTCACTCTGAGTTGAATGTGGCTGTAAAATTCCGTTTGAAAAGCAGACTTTAAAAACTATCACGTCAGTCAATAAAGAATATGCAGTTAATGGATATGTGAGTCTTGATCTACAGAGGGCCTCAAATGAATATTGGGACAAAGCTCTTCGACATGTTAGTCTTACAATGCAGCTCTGCTCTTGCATCCCAACTCCAGTGTGTTCAGTAAAGCATGAACTCACGAGCCACCAATGTTTCTCAGTATCTCACATGTGTATGTGGGCAATTTCATTCAGCTTCTTTGATAAGTTCTCACAAATAAGGAAGAGATCATTTAGACTACTAAACTAAATGTATATTTTTTGTCCATGTGAAACAAACGAAACAATCCTATGTAATTAGACCATTTATACCACTGCTTATTCATATTCAGTTCATCAATCACACTGAGTAAGATTTTCACATGTTTAGCTGAAAAGCTAAATGGATTCTAGAAGCATGAGAGCGGCTGAGTAAAGTAGAATACAACATAAATGCTTGTAGGTGACTTCTAGCAGCACAGAAAACTACATTATCCACGTAAAGACAGCATGCTGTTTTGAAACTGAATAAGCTTTGTACAATCCCTTATCTTCCCATTAAAAAATTATATTGCTGAAGAGTTAAAAAATCAGCTCAAAATATAAACAATGCAATGTTTTCTTCATAAAGCTGCCAACAGTATGACTTACCAGCTGTTAGATGTATGTATTTGTTTCAATGGAATATTTAACTTCAGTATAGCTGACTGGTTTATTGTTGTTGATGGTGTGACTGATTACTTTGTTGCCATTCGTTTTGATAATGTGTTTATCTATTACTCATCCATTTTGAGGCTGGCAAAATGAAGAAGCTGGCTGCTGTTAAGTATTGCTGAGGTATAACTCTCTACTTCTCAAATTAGTCACTGCTTTTTCCTCTCCTCTCACCATTTGCCAAGAGCTGCATCTTCTACAGTTTCTTTTACCACAGGAAAAAAAAAAAAAAAAACACAAAAACAATAGGTCAATTTATATAAGCAGTTATGAGAATATTATGGTTTTAAATGGAGGGCATTCATATTGATTGTATTCAGACCTGCAATATGTTCTTGGCTTTGTGCAAAAATATGGAAGATTTTTGTGAATTGGCGTCAAGTTTTCATCTGCGAGGGGGAAGTAAGCATACATTCTGTTTCAACTGAAATTACTCACATGCCACCTGCCTTAGTGATCATTTTCTGAACTTTTGAGGACTCTCAGATGGATAAACAGGGAAGCATGAGTTTTCTGCTTTCGTTTTCCATGTGTGTAAACTTCTGATAGTAACTTCCTGGGAAGGGAATTGCAGTTACTTGTACAAAACACAGTAAATGTAAAATAGGTATCTTCGCTCAAGTGTGAGTGTGTGCTTTGGGTGACTCGATGCAAGCAGGTGGCTGGACTTAATGATCTTCAGAAGTTGCATCTAACCAAATTTATTCTATGATGAAGTAATACAGATAGAAGCAACGATAAACGTACAGAAGACAATTATGTGAGTATTTTGGAAACTGGGTTAAAATCAGGAAAAATGGAAGGTCCAGGTGCACAAATTGGTTTGTATTTCTTTTAGTTTGGTATAGAATACAGCCATGAAATGATGTTGTGGATTTTTGAAGTGCCTTATGAATATCTGACAGCAGTACAAGGCTCTTTGAGATGGCACAGGAAGGAGGAAGAGAACAATGTCTCTTGTTTGGCTACATTACAATAGGACAGTCAATGACATAACTTCTAGGAATGCTTTCTCCAAATGATGCAAAGAGCAGCGTTTGTCTAGAAAGAAATGAACAAGTTTTCTGTTTCTTAGCAGTGCAGCTATGTATGCTTCCTTCCTTCCTCCTTCCCTCCCTGTTGTGTCTATTTAATCTCCTCTTTCAGTGAGCGTAGGACGTATGACCCTGGTTGGGGCTAGGTTTTGTAGAGGCAGGTGAGGTGGTGCAGAGTACTGTTCTCTGAGGTCTGCAGTGCAAAGGGCATGTGAATTATGTGGTGCATATTTTTACGTTACAGACGTTACGTTCTGATCAGTGCAGGGATCATAACTGATACACAGAAGCCATTTTGAGTCAGTCATCGAAGAGACTGATTCAGAAGCTCAAGCTTCTGAAAGTCACTTATTTTGGAAGTCTGTTGTAAAATGGCAGTGTAACTGCTGGCTTTTGTTATTTCTTCTATCTAGTTTTGCATCCCACTATCAGCCACCTGTTTTAGCTATTTTCCCTTCAGCTGAGGGAAAGTTGCCTTCCTGTCCAGTCTTCTGAAATACTTTACTTTTCCCACAAAGATAAGGTGGTGTAGATGGAGCTGCTGCTGTAATGTAGTAGCTCCCATTTTCCACTGGGTGGTGTTTGAGTTAGTCTGCAGGCTGGTTTAAGTCTCTACGCCAAGACAAAGAATAGCTTGTTGTGCAACTAAACACAAGAATCCCAAGGCCATTCTAGTGATCAGAGATGAAACTTTGTTCTTTGCGTTTATTATAGTGTGACAGAATTTAAAAATGTTTAGGAATTATAAATGCAATAAAAATGTTAAAATGCGTTCATTCTAGAATATTAAATGGAAGATTTCCTCTATCTATGTTAATTCAACTTCATCATTATTGCCTAAAGCAACCTTTAATTCCATTCTTGTTTTTTAATTAAAATGGGTGGATTACTCTGGACTGGATTTGTCTTATTTTCTCCCACTGAGCAATACTTCACACTGTTGGTGGCCACTGAAACTTAAGTAGGGCCAGATTTACTGAGTCGTTGAATGGAAATGCAATGCCACATTTTGCTACTCTTTCCCGTGTAAGATAATGTTGTATGCTTATTTTTAAGATAAGAGCGTTCCAGAACTGGAATAGCAAATCCAAATACTTTTTTAAGTTAAAAATATTTTTTTCAGATTCTTTAGATGCACGCTAAGATCCAGATTTTTGTACATGAATTCCCATTGCACAATAAAAAGACACAGCGTATCATTTCTCTAAATGAGCTCTTGGAGCCTGGTCCTCTATGTGTTTATAGGAGTGAGTTGTGTAATTTTCCCGTATTCACAACCAATTTTAACTGATGAAAAGATGTGTCCTGAGTGTCAACAGTTTTTGTACATTGATATACTGGTAAGGTATTGTAGAATATGTCTGATAATATTGTATGACTTTTCTACCTATATCCTATTTTCTCTGTGGCATAATGCTCATGTGAAGGCACATTTTGTCTCAAAGAGTTTTGGGAATTTATGGTAATAGTGAGTTTATACATACAACTTAGCTTATTTCCATATGGACTTGAGGTTGATTTAGTTTTGGTAGTTGGCTTTCTGTTTGTTTTTTTGTGTTGGTTTGGTGGTTGGGTTTTTAGTGCTTTGTTGTTGTTGCAGTTCTTTGTTTTTGCTTTCCCTACAAAACTGAAGTTAGAGAACAACGCTCAGCCGTTGAGTTGACCGATGTCTTTGGGGCAATATACAGCTATCAGTAGAATGCTTCCAGAATAACAGCATGAGGTCAGTTGCTGCCAACCTGAATAACATCAGGGTGCACACTTGTTTTTTCTCTTGTCTTGCTTTACTATTGAACAAACTAGGGAAAGAACAGGAATTATCTTTGGCTCAGCATGCTAAGAATTCTTCAGGAGTGTATGAGATGAGGCTGGAATGCTTGCGATGTCTTTTCCTCTCTGGCTCAAAAAACAAGTTCTTTTCTCTCTAAAAACAAAAAGGTGAAAATTTACCCTCAATGACCAAAGTGCAAGGAGTGAAGTTTGAAAGGCTAATTGTGAGATCTAATTCCGTATAAGCTTTACTGATTATGCTTGAGTTGGAATAGCTGTCTCACTAGGACTTGATAAAAAAGACAGAGAAGTCAATGGAAGCTTTGGGCTTTGTATCTCACCCAGAAATTGTATCAGAAACAATTATAAAAGTAATGGAATTCAGCACAAAGTCACCTTGGATCCTGAGCCATTCCAAAAGCTTTCAGCCTACATTATTTTCCAGCTGTGTCACTCTCCTTAACTATCTGTGTCACAAAGCATTACACAAAAGATGTCAGCTGTAATTCGTTTTCTTAAATATCTGACTCTAAAATGTGTGTCAGGCAATTTGTATCACCTGTCAAACAACTGTCAGAAAGGGCCAAGAGGGGAACACCTGAGAAAAGTGTGGTGCTATGAAAGGTCTGTGCATGGAAGTGCTGTGTCCGGTGCAAACTGCTACTTCAGGACCCTGGAAAATCCATTAACATCGCATTTGCAGCCTGCACAGATCCTGGATCAGGTTCTCTGCTGCTGGATGATCTCTGGTAGCCTCGAAAGGTTGGCTGCTGCCTTATGGCCGGCCTGAAAAGGGATTGCAACTCTTCCAACCAGGATCTGGAGTGTTACTGTGGCATCTTGGCCAAATTCTTGTTGTAGTTTATCTATCAGAAATTCTTGTAGGGTTTCATTTAATTATTCCATTGTAGACCAGTGCTCTGAATTCCTAAATAGAAGTGTTAAATGAATATTCTGTTAGCTGTGTGTAGTTCTTTACTACAGCATTTAATAAGATACTATCTTTACAAAGCAGCTCAATTTTTTTTTAAATCGATAGAAGTTTTAATTGATAGTGTGATGAGAATGTTTTTTTGCTTCCTGCCCTAAACTTTTTAATATGATTTTGCTTCTGAACAGTAGCCACGTTTCGTTCAAATATCATTTGATGTTTGTTTGTTTGATGCCAGTGTTACATCCCTAAATGTGTGCCTGGTTGTACAATAAACTGAGAAGTGGCACAGAGGGGTGTGGCCTTTCCAGGACCGTGATTTCATCTCAGAAAGTATGGGAGCTTAAATCTTGTATTTGAATACTTAAGGATTTGCTTGCTTTAAAGATAGTATATACTGTAATGATTTTCTGGATTGTGTAATTGTGACTCATAATATAGTCAGTTCTTATCAGTGCTGCTGGTTGTTAAAATGATTATGGCCGCATGCAGCAGTGAAGAAAATCATCATTCAAGTATTTGTTTTAAAAATGATGGGCTTCTGTCACGGCATGAAAAGCTATGGAGGCATTAATTGTCTCTTCTGTTACTTTGCTAAACCAATCCATATAAAAAGAGCAGATTAAATTGACTGACCCTCATATATTTAATGATTGCTGCTATTTGACTAAGAAACATTTCTCAGGAAGCAGCTTGTCACGGGCTATCAATATTCTTTTAATCCCATGTTAGTTATTGGTGCACTTTGTTACTCTCCAAGATGGCCTGTCTCAAGTGGTTCTTCAGCTTGCAAAGCAAGCAGATGAGATGCTAAGTGATTGCAAAAACAATTTGATTATAGCGTTTAATTCCTGCCCTATGGATTTTCAAGAGCACTGATACTTTCTCTTCTTTAGTTGTAGTTATTGTCCTTCTCACTGATTTCTCTGCAGCTAGAATTATTTCTTCTTAAATTGCATTTTTATCTCAGCTTTCTGCAGTAAGTGTTCAACTTCAGTGTACAAAGTTTTGCTATAATAGCTATACGTGTCAGAATAGTAGTATGGTTATTATTTGAGCATTGTTGGCAGTTAACACTTTTGCTGGACATCTGAGAGTACACAAAGATGAGCAGTTAGGATATTTTGGGCTTTTTCTCCACTATTTTTATCAGCTAGAAAACTGGATTTCATATCTCATGTGGATGGTGAGAACAAGACATTGTCTTTTTCAAGGTTTCTATCTTTCATGTGGCTACTGGCAGGTTTGGGCCCATGTTTAATTTCTGTGAAATCCAGGATCCTACACATTAGTCTGATTCAGTGCCTGCTTCACTCACTAAGAACAACATAGTCCTAGTTTGTAACAAACAAGCACAAACAGACAAAAGCTTAATTGATGTTCAAATCTATGATAGGATGAAGTTTATATAAATATTTGTTAACATTAGGAGGAATAAAGCTTTAGATAGCCACTCATTGTTTCTTTATTTCTGTCATGTTCATTATTATTGTGAACTCGATTGGTCTTTCTAGAAGAAATCTATAGAAATAGTAAGGTTACTGTAAAAGCCCTTAGTTCTGGGTACATATACAAAAGTGCATAATGCTCACAAGCCTTGCAGTAGGACTCTGGTGTATGAAAATGCCTGAAAAGGCTCTCCTGAGATACTGTGAAATCAGTCAAGGCACTCTTTCAACTGTGGATATGCCATGGAAATCTCTTGGTTCTTTTTCCTTCTCTCTTTCTGTCTTTCTCTCTGTCCATCTTTCTTTCAACTTTAAAACCTCAAACCTACAATTAACTTGTTAAAAAGAAACAAATCAAAACCCAGCCCAACAGCTCTGATTTGACTTAAGCTTTCAAGAGCATGGGGGTTCCCAGACACAGCCCTCCTGCGGGTCGAACTGGGGAATTGCTGCAGTGTGCTGCTGCTGTTGCTGGCTTTGGTGTCCTGTCCACTGAGCCCAGTCATTTTTGAAGTATTTTAAAAGTATTGCTTAAAAACATTTCTTCAAAGAAACAGAATAGAGGAAACTACCTGATATAACAACCATCAGTGCTGTGTAAATATGCTGTGGCTGAATGCTGTAAAATACAGTTTGTTCAGCAGGGCAGCGGAGGCCCAGTCTGTTGAGCAAGACTCACTAATAACAGTGAGGTGTCTATACAGTGCTTTGAAAATGAGAATTTTGCCCTCTTTTTCTGTGAGTAAATTAGGTCAGAGTGTTCCCAGAATTTACATTTCAATTAAAAATCCCAATAATAACACATTGTGCTTATAGTGAATGATTCCTAGTCAGGGAAAGATGATATCTCCTGTTACTTTGTTAAAGAAAAGACTTTTGGTTGCAAAAGGCCACACATCAGTGGTAGGAACTCTTCTTCCTTATTTGTCTTCTTCAGTGAACTTAAACCTGTATGAGGATAAAGCCCTGTAATCAGAGCTCAGGCTTTCACTGTCTGGGTTAGATATGTTCAAGTTTGTATATTTTGATCTCTAGAGGGTTTTGGAAATACAAAAGAAAACAAAACTTTTCTTTCTTTCAAACTCGCACACACCTGAAAAATTAGACAAATGATCCCGTTTCCTTTAAAGGAATTTTCTTTTTGTATGGGGAGCAATTGTTCTAAAGTATACTATCCAGTACAGCTTATGCTCATGATTGCTGTTTCTTCCACAAAGGTTTGCAAATTCTTAATTGAAATGCTATTATCTCTGGGCTGTCAGAGCCTGTTTTTCCTGTCAACCACAAAAGAGCAATGCCAATCACAAATTGTATTAGTTAGATTTCTCTTTCTATGTACTTTGTTGCTTACAGGATAGCTGCATTCACCCTATGGGACTGTTTCTCTTAGTTAAAGCACAGTAAATATTTTTAATGAAATTGTTAAAGTAGTCACCAAGAACAGGGATTTAGATAGTTGCTATCTCTATATGTAGGTAGCATTTGTGAGACTGAACAGTAATTTATAGAAATCAGATCAGTTTAAACTGCCTGTTGTCTACTAAAATTGTAGTGAAATACCTCAGGTGTTGAAATAACTATAATTTGAACAGAAGTGAAATCACAGTTATTGTGTCTCAATAGAAGTTTCCATTGGAATTGTGCATGTGTGTAAAAACTTAGACTTTTTATACATATCTAAGAACCAAGCCAAATAAGTCTATTGTCAAACAGATGTTTTTTAAGTCATACTGAGCAGTTTTGTAGTCTTCTTTTAAACAAACAGCATAAATTATATTCTACCCACTGACATTTGTTTCAGTCTCACACCAGCAGAGCTCACAATACTGAACGCGTACAAGTCTATGGGGCCAGATGACAAGCATCCCGGGGTTCTGAAAGAGCTGGCTTATGTGGCTGCCAAGCCACTCTCCATCATATTCAAAGACTTACAGCTGTCAGGCTAAGTTGGATAGATCGACATGGGCAGACAGTGATAGGACATGAGGAAATGGCTTTAAACTATCAGGGGGCAAATTTAGGTTAGACATTAGGAATAAATTCTTAGATGATGGTGAGACACTGGAACAGCTTGCCCAAAGAAGTTGTGGATGTCCCATTTCTGGAGATGTTCAGTGCCAGGTTGAATGGGGCCCTGGGCAGCCTGCTTTAGTGCCTGGCAACTCTGTCCACAGAACAGGGGTTGGAAATAAATGATCTTTAAGATCCTTTCTGACCGAAGCCATTCTGTGACACTGTGCACCTGAACTTGCTGCAGAATCTAGGTTTTTGTTGTTGTTGTGGTAGCGTTTTTTTTCCTTTCCCCATGGAAAATAAAAACAATATGGTGGAAAGTTTCTGAATTTTAGAGAAAATTGGTACCTCTCTAGAAAACTCTGCTTTTTTTGCGTATGTATAAGTAATATTCCATAGAAGAAGAGTAACTTCAAAGCGTTCTTACTTCAAATGTTACTCTACCTTACACAGAATCTGTGGCATTTGGTTGAAAGATCAGGTCTCTGTTGCTCTAAGATCGTCCTGCCTGGAAGTCACTGCTCTCTCTAACTGTAGTGATCAGTAATATCCTACTACTAGTAGTTTTAGGGTTGCCTCACATTCTTATTATTTACTTTTAAGAAATTTGTGGTGGTGTTGAATGTTGAATCATACGCGGTTTTGATACAAGTCAGCTGAAATATATTTGGGTTATCTGTAAATACTTCTGAACTTCAAGAGGGAAGATTAATGCATCCTTGACTATTTGCCACTGATTACTTTCAGTATATTTCCCAAATATTAACAGTATAACCTCCACTGCTTTTATTTTCACCTCTGCTAAAGCTTATCTTTCTCTCACTGGTGTTATGTAAAATTTAGCTAATGCTTGCCTGAGAAAGAAAGTGATAAGAATATACAACATTGATGGAAAGTGTACAACCACCCAACCTCTAGTATTCTAAATGCATGTCTTCCTGCTGTTCCATGAGTGCTCAAGGTAAATTTGCAATCTTCCTTTATCTTCTTGAGACACGTAGCTGAAAAGAAAATGAAGTGGAGATGGGCTGTGTTCAAAATGACAAGAGTCTATTGATGCCCATATTGGACAAGCATATTGACATTCCCATAATTTTTTCAGTAAACAGGCCTGAACTTGTAGTTATTCTGGTAGTTTCAACTTCTGTAGACAATGCCATTCTAATGCTTGCAACTATTTCCTGGTGATAAGGAAAGAAAGAACTTGAGCAATATTATCTCTTGCATAGACAGATGAAAGGAAATAGAGAGTGGGTCTTATTAAGGTCTCAGAAGTCTTTTATTTGTACTACATAAAATGTACCAGATAAGTAGATGCTTGACTTCAGCTTTCTTCTGTTTCCCCTCACCCTCTGCTTTCCAGCATTCCTTGTCACAAACCTGTGAAATCAAACCAAAACACATCCTTCTGATTGCAAATGCATGTGCATCCCTTCATATCACTGCCATGATCACGGCTTTGGCACCATGTTCTCTACAATACCTGCCAAGAGTTCAAAGAATGCAAAGCCTTACTGATGTTATGAAATAAATTGTAGGAGTCAGTAAAAATGGCTGAATGCCCTGGGGGCAATGCACATCTTAAACAAAATCCTTGAGCTTAGTGGAGGAATGCTGTGTACCCCTCTGAATGTGGGACATCTGCCTGGAGTGCCAACCTGTTAATTCATTCAGGTGCACAGTTGTAAGGCACAGCAAGTAACAAAACAGTAACTTGAGTGGGCATATGGAATGTATGCAAGTAGGTCAGGTTCTGTGTCAGCTGCCTTGCATTACTTCATCAGTACTTCTGAAAGGGAGACACAGTAGAGGCTGTGTGCAAACAGGCTGTTGAAGGATGATCCAAACAGTGTCTGATGCAAATAAAGTAGGTTTTCCTATTCTCCTACTGTATGCTCAACTTGAGCAAATTCCCACAAGTGTTCACAGTGGAACTTTCTGTCTGGCAACTCCAGATTGTGTAATTTCAAAGTGATGCCAGATTTCTATAGATGCTATTGTCTCACGTTACCTACATGTAGTTGAGACTAACAGATCTCTTGCATTGCAAATACCAGGAACGAGGCCTTGATGAACTATGGTTTCCAACAGGATGCCTGACTTTGACACTGCGCGTTTACTTCTGCTTTACTAATATTCCCCTTGCTTTCTCAGGCAAGAGCCTCAAGCTAGTGGGAGTGGCTAAACATGGGACACTTTGGAAATAAGGTCATGCATTTCAACTGAGCAAATTTTTTAATGCAGAGATGGTTATAATTTTGTCAACAAATAATGCAGTGCTGGTTTGTGTAAGCAAAGAAACGCGAAGAAAGCATAAATATTTGACGTATGCATAGAGTCACACAGACAACAAGTTTCATACTTGCAGGTATTTCTATTATTAGTCATATTTGTGATGATGCTCAGGTTGGTTTATTGAAATTTTCTGAACCATCTTGTATTATTCAATTATTAATCTAAAATCAAAGCTTTTTGTAGACTTCTAAAATACAATTAAAACTCTTGAGTTTAGGTCCTTTTTCTTTATTGTGCCATTTGGTGAGGGTTATTTGTAATCCTACATTCTCAAAGTTAAGTGACTTTATCAAAAAGTTCTAAATGCTGCCTGCCTTTCCACCCCAGTCTGGAGGAAAAAACCCAACTGTCTGAATGCTTTTTCAGCTGGTGACTCATTGTGCAAGGGATATTCCAGTCTATAGTAGGGTGTTTCTCATTGTGATTGTCTGTCTCCAACAAGAAGCTGGGTTGAAGTCTATACAACTATTGTATAATACAAGCTTAGCTTAAGAAAGTGTTTTAACATGATCCTATTTGAATTCAGGCATGCAGCATTAGTAATTATGATTACTGTATTAAATTGATATATTTTTTAAAAAATTTTGCCAGTGACTATTTTCTTCATTACAGAAGAAATATATAGATGGGGAATATAGCTATTCTGCAGCTCTGGTTTGTTATGTTTTTTTTATTTTTTTTATGCATAAGTAATTTAATGTGATTGTATTTTCAAACTTTATATGAAGAGTTTTGTTTTCTGTTTAGCCTTTTTTCTTCGAAGCTACTCTATAAGTAATTTCTTGTATCTGTCTTTGTTAGTTTAAATCAATCAGACGTTGATAAGGTAAAAGGGAGTTAGAGAAGAATTGTGTTGGTGTTTACTGTTCAGCATTATTTATAATGCTAAAGCATGTTTATTACCTTGTCTTAAAGTTAATGAAAATTCAGTGTTTCTCGTAATGTTGCTCGCAGAGTCCAGTAGTTGGTGCAACAGTGTGGGAGATTCCTCCTCTTAAGTACATCACAAGCAGTAGCACAAGAAAATACCTCATGTTTTCTCTGATTAAAACAATAAACTTTCGCCCAGAGTTTGGGGACAGAAAACTTTCAGCATAAGTTTATGTAGAGCACAGTAAGCACCATCATGGCTAGAATGCTTTCTATGTCCAAGTATATGTTTTTAAGGCCCCGTTGCTGAATCACAGTTCTGACTCGACTCACTGTTACTTTTTTAGGCACTTATCAATTTGAATTTAAAGTTTCTTTAGTAGCAATCATCTCTTCTGCATTACTTTGTACATTTTTTGAGTATCTTTTTTTTAAAATATTGCCTTTTTTTTTTCACCCTTCATTAGAATTAGGATGAAAAAGCTACTCTGAATAGCCATCAGGTGACAACAGTATAATTGTTTATATGTGTAAATGGTAGGACTGTGGGATAACGTGTTCAGTGCTGCAGACCACTCAGGTTGGTAAATTGAGTCAGTTGTCTATTCAACATGTAATATATATGTGCATATGTGTACATATTATTTATTATGAGATGCAGTAAAAGGGCTCTTCAGCACCCATAAATCCTCCTCATGAGAAAAATAACATAACGGAGAAGTTTACAGAAACTGCATGGATCACAGTGGAAACATCTGTCTTTTTCATTCAAAAATGTATTAAATGCTTCACCAAAATATTGCTCCCTTGTTGTCTGTATAATTTAATCTGACTCCAGCTTTCAGACTCTTACTTCTCTGATGATCTGTATGACAGAAAAGTTGCAGTGCTTCATCAGGAAGTCATAGCCATTGTGATTTATTACATAACCAGGTCCTAAGCAATAGATTATAAGAAGAGATGGCTCTAGGGAGAGTTGTGGGTAGATTCAGGAAAGAAGAGTTATTTCACTGTATGCAAGACTGACTAAGTAGTGGGTCTACAGACCCAATGCGGATGGGAGCTGTGATTCAAAGAAGGAGGATCTTCTTAGGGAGTGGACTGCTTTTCTCTTGGAGTTTTAAATGAATGGTACAGGCTGCAGACTGTTGAGACAATTCAGACAAATGTGTTTGCCTTGCAGTTAAAAGACATAGAAAAATTTCTTCAGAAAATTATAAGTTTTGAAATGTTCCATAAAAGCTGCCTCTAGATTGATGATTTAATAAATGGGGGGGGAAGGAAATAGATACTATTTCACAAGGTAAATATTGCATTTCATACATCTTAAGAGAAGAATCTTAATGAATGCTATACATAATATTTCAACTTTCAAGAATGTCTGTTAATTGGACATAGTTTGTTCTTTAAAATATATTCCTCAGACTTACTAACTCATCAAATGTCTCTAAAATTTACACTATTTCCTAAAAGATATGTTTTGTTTTATATGCAACAGAATTGTAATCACCTGTATTTAAAACTAATGGATTTGAAATAACCTGGAGGTTTCCAGTTTAATGAGAGCTAGATTAATGAAAAAAGACCTTTTACCTCAGATTGCATGACAACATTTTCAAATTACATTCCTGAAACAGAGAATTCACTTATTCCGAGTAATTGGATGCTGACTAGGGTTAATATGTACAATGTCCTTAAATGAAAATGTTCTATTGTAAGTGGGACTGTATGATACCTGAGGCATTCTCAATAGATTTGGTTGGGCTCTGAGTTAATTATACTGCTTGCTATTTTTTGAATGAATTCAAGCATGAATTCTACACAGTAAAGATTGGGATAATTATATTCAATTCTGCTTGGTGCCCCGCTGAATGAATTGACCTTTTAGATAAAACTAGTCTCTTGAGCAGGAAACCTGAAGAAAGCCTGAACAAAGCAACCAGATGCAGCTGGGAGTGGGGGTGGGGAGAGGCTTTAAATAAAATTTAAAAAATGCTAAAGGACTAGAAGCATCAGAAAGATTGATTTTTAGCCATGGAAAACGTATTCCCACTTTGGCTGTGGTTTTGTATATGCTGCGCACAAAGTTACAGGTTAAATCCATTGATTTTTTTTTTTTCTAAGCTGTTTTCTCATCAGTCATACAACCAAAGAAGCAGCAGCAGTAGTGCATTAGAAAAGTTCAGTGTACGCAGGTGTCCCACGTTTCAGCAAGGTACTGCAGTCACAAGCTGTGACTGAGGATGTGGTGCCAATAATGCTGACAGCACGACCAGCCACCCCCCCTTGCACATGCAGACTAAAGGAGGTACCAACCTCCTTTAGGAAGGATGGTGTTTTCAAAGGAACTGCTTTAAAAGAAAACGAGAGGGAGAGGACTCCCAGGAGCCAACAGAGCAATTGCTGTGAGTGCAGACCTGCAGGGCGCCCTTTGAGGGCAGAGTGCTGTGTTAACTTGTCACCTGTTGCATTCCCATGCATTGTGGAAGCATCCAAAATTAACACTTTTGTCTCTTCTTATGCTTTCCAAAATTTGCCTTGCTTGTAATAAAGTGACCAGAGCACTAAACTCAGTTAGCATTCCCTTAGCTTATTTCTGTCAGGGTGATAACTCCTAGAATGATGATGCTCTGTGGTGGTGGTAGGTGATGGAAAGGAGAATGTTTTAATTTTTGTTTTTGCAGCGTGTGCACTTTTCCTCTGAGAGTATCTATGACAAGAATCAGCAGTTTCTGTGGCTTCTCTGCATAAGCTTTTGAAATAACTTTCACTGAGGAGTTGAAGATAACAATGATTAGTTTATAGGGTGACACAGTATTTTGTGTAATACCAAAAACGTATTTGTTTGTATTATTTATGCAAAAACAATCCAAAGGGCTAGCCATACAAAACTTGGGTCATTGTAAATAATTCTTCCTCTGGTAGACAGTCCCCTGTTGATGAGATATCAGTAAGGCAGCAGAACTCAGCCCGTAACGTTAGCTGGATTTATGATAAGGGCAAGCATTACTAACAACTTTTTTTTTTTATGGAGTTCCAGTCTCTTAAGTATGTACATTATCTGTTATTGATACATCATTTATGTAGAGAATACAGTTGTCACTCATGTAATTTAATTAGATTATGGATGCTAAATTATCTACTAACATAAAATGGGCTCTTATACTGCAGATTACTAGGGTTTTCAGAAGTTTAATATGCCAGTTTTAAATTGGTGAGCAGTACCCTAAAGGATTCATGGGTTTTGTGGCATTTATTTATTTATTTTTAATTGCAGTGGAATGCAAACATGCTATAATATTACTAAAGATGGTTAGTTGCAAATGAGATTTGGGTCAGCGAGTTTGGCTATGATTTATTTTGCATAATACAGATCTAGAAGGTATAAAATGGTAAATATAGTAATCAAAGGCTTTTATTTTAGCAATGAGATCACTGAGTTGAAAACAGAATATCTTCTGGTCTCTACACTCCAGTCAGCTACAATCATTTAGGTAGATAAACAAGTTATTGTATATGGTTCTAAGAATGTAGAGATTATAAATGTAGAATAGCTGATTTTCTGCTCTGTTTTCTAATCTATTAAATGTATAATCTTCTCTGTATAGGTTCTGCCTCACCTTACTGCATAAATTCTTTGCTTTATTTATGTCTGCATTTGTTTGTACAGCTGGTAAGTCATTTGTTCAAAAGAAGTAAATGGTTGGTTTTGATCCCTAGACTGTGAAACAGAGATTCACGAAATGGTTATGGGCCTAATAAATTGACCCTGAAATATTGGGAACGACTTCAAGGACCTGATTTGACCATCTAAATCAATGCTAAATGTTTGTTATGTTTTTGCCTTTTTTTTTTTTTCTTCCTGTACTGTTGATAGTATTTTATTGTTGAAAGCTCAAGAGCTCTTGAAAGGTTTAGTTACGCAAATGCCTAGGAGCAACTTCCCCCCTCGCACCGTCCTCTTTTCTTGTTAAATATACAAGACTACACAAGTAAATTCAGTGCTTAACTATGACTCTTAGAAAAAATCATTCGAATATCATGTATTCTCAGCGTTCTCCTCCAGGATTTGCCAAGAGTTTACCTTAAACACTTCAGCTGTAGTATCGGCGTATGCTGTTCGCAGGGTCACTTTGGTATAAATGAGCAGTAGTTGGCTCCCTGATTCTGTCATGCATAGCATACCTGGTAGATGATTCCTAACAGGTGTAAGGCCAGATCCAGGGACCTTGGTTCACACAGCTTAGATCAACAACAGTAGTTAATTATTACCCACTGAAGCAAGAGCTACAGTTCTACGTGCAGTTTGCATGTGGGCTTCAGACACTGCTAAATGCTTCTTCCGTAATAATGATTCCCTCATCTCTCCTTGAATCAATGGGAGATGAGAGGTTTTCAATCACTGAATTGGGCTCTTGTTTCTACAGAGCTGCTTAAACCAGACCCTTGTGAACAATGTAGATGTACACTGATAGCTGGTAGGGTCGAATGGGATAGTTTTCAAATAGTAGTTAGTCTCCTCCTTGTACAAGCTTCTGGCAGTGAAGAAAAGCAAAGCCACTTCACATCCTGCTAGGAGAAGTACTGGAGTTTCAGGCTGACAAGAGCTCTTGTTCTATTCTTGTTTCCTTCCATCCTGTGTAGCACAGACTTTGATTATACTTATTTGCATGTCTGCCTAAACCTATGGCATCTTCTAGCATAATGATTGAATTGTTTAATTCTGTTTAAAAGCTGTGGATGGAAAAGAGCTAAAAGAAAATGCTTTCTGCTACCTCAAATGGAAGAACAATGCCAGAGATTAACAATGATTTAACAATGGTTTCTGCCCTTGTCTAATGGATCTACTCCAAACTGAGCTGCCTACCACTGGCTATATGGAAAAATATTAAGATTTGGGAAAGAAGTACTTGAGTTTTGTAAATGTCAAGGACTTCAAAAATCCAAGTAGATACCATATTTTTGGCTTTTTACCTAGCAAGGTGTCACCAGTGATCTAAATAACTGCTGACTGCTCAGTCCTGCCTATATCTACTTCCATCATTCACATTATGGAAGTAGATACTGCAGTGTATATTCAGTAGGCCTCCATGATGTACACTTGGCCAATAAATTCCTACTGTATACTCTTACTTCATGTCAGGTGCCAGCTTAGTTGTTGATCTGGATTGATCCTGCTTACTGGGTATTGTCTGCCCAAGATCATTTTGTGGAAACGTGTGGATTGTGTGTTTGAGCTTATATTAAACTTAATAACCTCAGGAGCTAATCATTAGGCAGTCATGAGAGAAAGGCAGGGTTAGGTGCAGGATTGGTGCTTACGCAGTCTGGGGAACGTACTTGGTGTGCTGACAGATTGTGGTCTATTGCTGTTCAGGAAGGAAGCTGGACTTCTTTCTCCTGCTTCTCACCAACTAGAAAACTTAACTCCTTCAGCAGCTTTCACTTGCTTCTGGTAACAAATCCAATTGTTCTCTGTCCTATCTGATGCTATGCACCCTGTAGTATTGTGATATGTATTTTCTCTACCCAAAAAATTCTTTCAAAGGATGTCTAAATCATATATGGTAGAATATACACATAGAGCTAATTTAATCTGTCTTTCTTATGTAGAATCTCATACAAAGGAATTCTACTTGCAATCAAACAGCTGCCATTCCATAGAAGTTTATCAAGGGCCACACATGACTTAAGTTATTTGTGGAATGAGTTGACCTGAGTAGAGCAGCTACCTGCAAATAGTTCCTGAAAATTATGAAAATGACTCTTGTTTAGACACCTCATTTGCGTTGCCTGATGGTAGATTTGGAGGGCAAATCCCTCCAAATTCCATGGAATTATTGACAGTCCTACATCTTCCTTTGTGAAGAAAACATGATTTGTACTTGCCTGTGGTTTTTGTGTAACAGAATGGGGTAAGATCGTGAAATTCATGGGGAAGGCTGCTAGATGCATGTTGCTGTGGGAAGGTAGTCCACAATTAATATCAGCTGTCTGCTTTCCAGCACACAAGGTGAACTTGACTCCACGCATGCTGGTCTGTTCAGTTGTTTTTGGCAGTGTTTTGTCTTAAATAGGATAAAAAGCTACCAAAAACCATCACCAATTTGAAAGTGGAAAGAGTCAGAAGAATATGCCAGACTGCTATTAGGTATTTCTCTGAAAAGAGTTCTAAGCAAATGCATAAACAGTACTTGGGAGAAAACAGCAGCATATCTAGAAGGTAAAGTCAGCAAGCAGTTTCTTTCTCACTAAGCTACGCAGGATACATGTCAGCTGGCACAGAACCAAAAAATGTGACAAGTTGAACAGATAGCAGCATACAACTTGGCTACCGTGTGGAAATACGTTCTGTTATCTGTAACCATGTTTTAGACTTTTGACTGTGATCTGTATGATTTTTACATCTCTTAGGATATTAGTCTGGTTTCAGTAAGGAATGTTTAATGCTATTATTATGTACAGAATTGCATATGCAATGCAATGAATTGCAACAGCTGAAGCTGACAGGTTGTTGGTATGGCAAACCAGGCAATATAAGGTTGTATAACAGTGCAGTCCCTTTTTTTTTTTTTTGATGCTAAGAGTATACAGCCTTACACAGATTGTAAGGATGAGAGGTAATGAGCATATTAACTTTGCATGACACAAGACATGTTCTTATGTTACAACAGATAGCTGTGTGCTCAAATCCCTCAAGGTTCAAAAGGAAGATTAACTGGCTTGCTGGGGCTGAGAAAATTTCCCACAGGGTTTCCCTGACAGGCAGAATTGGCATGCACCATCCTCTAACTACTGCATGCACCGTTATCCCTTGAGGGTGAGATTAGTGGAAAACCTCCTGACATGCACCTTGAAATGTTTCTTGATTCTTCCAGTGGAACTTCTCCTTGAAGTTTTCCTGTGACAAGGCAGAATTTTATTCTTTCAGGGTACAGACCTTTTGTGCCAAAGGAACTTTTCAATAAAAATTAAAATAAGAGAAAGAAAAGAGGGGACCTACTTACAAAAGAATCAGGGAAGCACTCTTTTTCTGTGAAGAAAATGCATGCTATCCTTTTTATTATTTTAAAATGTAAAAAACACAATGCGTTCATGCAGAAATAGAATAATTTTATATGGCTATTAAACATTCGGAAACAGTAAAAAAAAGTGTAAGTGCTTGGGAGTACTGTGCAACGAGCAGGGAATCTGTTTCATTACCAAATAAAATGCAGCCTGGAAATGGCACTTCATGCACTGTGTGCATAAGTACGTATGTATGTCCATGTATACCTAAGCACATGTGGTACTTCTGCACTGATGGCTAACCCAGCTCCACCATGCCCTTCCCCAGCAAAATGGGAGAAAATGAGATGAGAAAGTTGAGACATGGACAGGAGATTGCTCACCAATTAACGTCATGGGCAAAACAGGCACAGCAAAGGGAGATTGATGTAACTTACTGCCTACTCCTAACAGAGCAGTAAGAACTACAAGCATCCCCCAAACACCTTCCCACTCTCCGTGTCCAGTCCACTCTCTTCTACTTCCTCCCTGTGAGCAGAAGAGGGATGGAGGCTGCAGTCAGTCATAATGCTTTGTCTCTGCTGCTCCTTCATCCCCACTCTCTTCTTCTACCCTGGCATGAGATCTCTCCTATGGAATACCATCCTTCTTGACCTGAACCTGCATGGGCTTCTTGAAGGCTGCAGCTCTTTGAGAACTGCTCTAACATGGGTCCATCTTCCAGGACTGCACTGCTCCAGCATGGGTCTCCACAGGTGGCAGCTCCCCCAGACCTCTTATTCTACTGCTGCTATCTCCACCAGCTGCAGCTCTGGGCTGGGTCTGCTTCTGCAGGAATTCCTTTAGCTGCAGTTTCCTTGGGGCTGTATCCACTGCTGCACCATGGGCTCTTCCATGGCTGCACGTGGAGATCTGCTCTGCCTGATGCCCATGGGCTTCAGGCGGACAGCCTGCTCCACCATGGGTCTCTCCTTGGCTGCAGGGAGCTTCTGCTCTGGGCCTGGAGTACCTCCTGCCATCCTTTTGTGCTGATCTTGGTGGCTGCAGGGCTGTTTCTCATTTTCTCCCTCCTCTTTCCCAGCTGCTGTTGTGCAGCAGATTTCCCTTTCTTCAGTCTGCTCACTGGTTCAGCTGTGGCCAGTGGCAGGTCCATTTTCATAGAATCATACACTCACAAGGTTGGAAACGACCTATAAGATCATCTAGTCCAACTGTCTTCACACTGCCACTGCTACCACAAGCTACTAAACCAGATCTCGCAGCTCCTCGTCCAGACGCCTCTTGAACACTGCCAGAGATGGCGACTCCACCACCTCCCTTGGAGTAGTTGGAGCTGCACCTGGTCTGATATGGGGCAGCTCTCAGAGGCCATCCCTACAGCTCTTCACTACTGAACACAGACACGTGAACCTAACACAGCATGCATTTGTGTGAGACCTTTATGTAGACCTTTATGTTCTTGACATTCTTAGTTGGCATGGAAGAATATTTTAGTATTTGAGTTGACTTAATTTGTACTGAATCCAGGAAGAGTATCCTAAGCCTGCACATATTTAAAAAAAAAAAAGTCCTTTGGACTTTAAAAGGTTATAGACTGCTGACTTGCAAGGATTGCAACTGATGTTCAATAAAATTTGAAGCTTGGTAGCAAGTTTTTTATTTATTTTTATCTATTTATCCCAAAGAATCTGCTTGTTGTTCAACTGCTAATGCATTTCCAACAAATTTTGTAAATTATGTTGGGCAACATTCTCAGAATAGATTGTGTAAGTAATGGTAATGGCTTCCTCCTGCTGCTTCTGGCAATATGGACATTCCCTCCCCCACTATAACCCCCCGTTTAAATTTCTTGGGCCAAAGAAGTTTTCAAGGTTCAAAATATTAGCTCCTCAGCCACTAAATTTCATGGATAATAATCTGGGAAACAGAACTGATGAAAGGTTTTTTTGGTTTTTTTTTTTTAAAGCAATAAGCCGTTGCATCTCACAGATTTCCATTTCTAACAAAGGTCTTGTGTGAACCAACTTTTTTCATATAGGATATTTTGGCACTGTGATCTTTATCCCCATATTTATTGGAATTCCTTTTTTCCTCCACTAAAATCTGGAAAACATAAGTTTCTTTACTTCTTGGTTGAAGAAATGACCTGCTGTGGCCAAAATTATCATTCCTGTTTTTAAGGTTTCAGTGAGCTTTTCTTCTTACCTTTTTGAGTGTATCTCGTGCCAGCCCTCAGCTGAGGGCAGGAATCCATCTGTAGAAAGTAGTCTATTCCCACTGGTTTCACCAGAGCAGATTGGTGCAAAAAAGCACATGGTGGGCCTGGCTGCAAAAGAAAGTTCTTGTTGGATGCCATTTGGCCTGAACTTACCCGTGTAGAACGCTTGGGAATAAGTTGAGGGGAAAAAAAAAAAGAATTAAAAGAAAATTTCGATTTTCATTCAATACGAATGGGGAGCTCTTGAATTTGATCCTACTTTGTATCAGTGCTAACTCTATTACTGAGGCATGAAAAGGAGTTCTTTCATTTCTTGATTCTTTCAGTGCAAAGTTCAGATATTTGCTACCAACTCCCTGTTTCCCATTTGTAGGCTTTGCTTAAGTGTGGCTCTGTGAAACATTCAAATTTAGAAAACTTCAGGTTGGGTCATGTTTAATTTCTCAAGAAAGGGAATCTAGAAGCTGATAAGAATGTAACATCAGGTACTATGTTGAAGAGTCATTTTTATTTGATTGCATTAGTGTTCTTGACAAATTTCAAGGTGATCTGAAATCTAATTAATTCTGTTTAATGCTCTGGGTTTCACATAGGTTAAAATAAATGAGTAGAGTTGCTAAACCTGCTACTCCTATGTTTCCTGAAATTTTCAGTAAGAACACTACAAATCTTTGCCACTGTTTCATGTTGTCTTTCAGGTCTTTAGTAGGTAATAAAATGATACTTAATACAGGTCTGTGAGCCCCCAAACTGGGTCTTGAATAAGGAATCCCTGTGCTGGAAGCTGGAGAAGTTGATTTTGACACTAGGAAAAAATATTCCTGGGTTCCTTAGCAAGCACTCTGCTGAGATGTGTGGAAACGGCAAAGAACTGGAACAAAAGAAACTTGTTGCCAAGTCATTACTTTTTATAAATTCCCTTCATGAAAGAGAGCCAGAATATACTTTTGTTTCTATACACCAGCCCACTGATGTACATAGTGTGCTGGTTTATCTATATCTGGTTATTTATATGGTAAAGCTTTGCTTTGTGTTTCTGTTTGTATTTAATTTCAGTGAATATTAAAGGGATTTGCATGCATTCATTAAGAGAAATGGAACTAATCTAATCTTTGATTCAATGGGGAATTGAATCATATAGCAAGACAAGTCAAAAATTCAGTATTGGCACAGCTTACATGTGTAGCATAGAATCATACGATGACTTGGCCTGAAGGTACCTCAAGGATTATCAAGTTCCAGTTCCCCTGCTATGGGCAGGGTTGCCAACCACTAGATTATGTACTAGGTCAGGTTGCCCAGAGCCCCGTCCAACCTGGCCCTGAACATCTCCAAGGATAGGGCATCCACAACTTCTCTGGGCAGCCTGTTCCAGTGCCTCTCCACTCTCTCAGTGAAAAACTTCCCCCGATATCTAATCTCAATTTCCCTCCTTTATTTTAAAACCATTCCCCCTTGTCCTACCACTATCTATTCATGTAAAAACTTGATTCCCCCCCTGTTAATAGAAAGAATCAAAGTCCCTCTGGATGGCATCTCTTTGTTCTGCTGTATCAACTGCAGCATTCAGATTGGTGTCATCAGCAAAACTTGCTGGGGTGCACTCGATCCCATGAACAGTGTCACTGATAACAATGTTTAAGAGTAGTGGTCCCAAGACAGACCCCTGGGGGAGTTTGCTCCTCCATTTCCCACCAAGAGTTTCAGGGATGTGAGAAATAGGAGAATCCTGGCTGCCGTTGAAGGTTGAAGTGAAGAGCTCACTGTGTACTTCAGCCTTCTTCTTATCTGTTATAGCCACTTCTCCTTTCTCATTTATCAGAGTAGGTATGCTCTTGTTGCCCTATCTCTCCTGACCAATGTAAATGTACCTATAGAAACCCTTCTTGTTTTTAACATCCCTTGCCAAGTTCAGTTCCATCTGTGCCTTGGCTTTCTTTAATCCATCTCTGCATGTCTGGACAGCATCCCTGTATTTTTCCTAGGCGACATGTCCTTATTTGCAGTGCCTATACATGCCCTTCTTTTCCTTCCCAACAGGTCTTAGATCATCCACGTTGGTTTTCTGCCTCCTCTGCCTGCTTTCTTATTCTGACAGATGGAGAGCTCTTGCTCTCTCAGGAAGGCATCTTTGAAGAGTAGCCAGCTTAGCTCCACTTGTAGTCTCTAATGACAGCTTTCCAGGAAATCTTGTCCAACCATTCATTAAACAGCCTGAAATTTGCTCTCCTGATGTTCAGGATCCTGTCTCCACTCTTTGTCACGTTCACATTCCTCAAGATCATGAACTCAACCAGGGCATGGTTGCTGCAGCCCGGGCTGGCTCCTATCTTAATATCTTTCACAATCTTCTCTGCACTGGTGAGCACCATGTCCAGCAGTGGTTCACTTCTGGTTGGTGTTTCCAATACCTAAACTAGAAAGTTATTGTCAATGGACTCCAGGAATCTCCATGTTGTTCTCCCAGCCAGTATCTGGTGGTTGAAATCCCCCATCAGGATGAGAGCAAGAAGGCCTTGTCCTGTAGTGGACCCTGACCACCAGCTATTCTTTATTGGTCCCTTCCATAATCTTACCACACAGGCTCCCAACCCATTCCTGGCTGTTTCTCATAACTATTCTCAGACTGTTTTCTCAGCTCCTTCTCCTTGCAGTTTATGCCCTTTTTAACAGAGGGCAACGCCCTTCCTACCTTGCCTGTCCCAAATGTATACAGATAGCTTCTCTGTTCTGCTTTTGTGCTTCTTCACCTGTGCTTGTCTGACTGAGGTATTTTAAAATAAGGCTGCAATATGTTTGCAAAAATAGACCAGTGAGTGTAAAGCATTTTTAAGCAAATGTCATGCGAAAGCCATAAAGAAGGTGTGAATATATTGTTATTTTAAGAAATCAACTTTTTTCACAGTTTCCTGGAGAAAGCGAGGCATGAATTATTAATGTATGTAAATTAAACAAATTTTGAAATTTTAGTGTATTTAAATTGATGCTTCTGTAATATTACATAAACTTCTATTTTGCCAAAGCTCTTCCTTGAAAAAGTCTTCTCTGTGTGTGTCCTGGAGTTGTTTGAAACTCGTAACAATATCAGTGTATGAAACTTCTAAAGAATAAGAACTAAGGGTAGCCAAGTTTTAAAATTTATTTGTTTCTTATTATTTATGACAGCTTGAATACCAGATGTTTGCTTACCATAAAGGAACAAACAGCCTCTGCTTTCAGTACACATTGGGTCTGACATCTCTATCAGGAAACACTTCATTTAAAAATAAATAAATAAATCTAATTTTTAAGAAAAAGCCATAGACATTTCCAAAATCATTTTGATTTTAAAATTAAAAATGTGACAATATGAAATTAATCCTGCCAGGTGAATGCTAGTCTGGCTCTCTCAACCATTAGTGCAATATTTCTTGCATGGGCTTGACTTTCAGTTTTTTGATCAAGGCCTTGACTTCCATTTGCAAGGAGTTCCCCTTACAGCCCTGATGGCTCAGCATATGGGGAGAGTTGCAGAGTGTCCATGGTGATGCCATTTTTGGTGACAGTGCAGCCCTGTGGGGGTATCTTCCTTCAGATTCATGCAGAACATGCCATCCCAGATAAGTTACTGAATGTTGCTGCCAACTTTAGGGAAAGGCTCTAAAATTATGACCCAGTTTGTGCAGTGCTCAATCCATAAAGCTATTTGGCCTGTTGTGTATTTGGCATGAGCAGCTGGGTGACAGAGGGCTACTGCATCCAGTAACAGGTAGAGAGGGGTAGTTTATGTGCTAATTAATTGTTTATTTAATCTTGGTTAAAATTGATAAGTGCTGGCATTCACTTGAATTAAAGAGGATCCATATATTCCAAGGGCTCTTTTATTTGATGCACTCTAGAGATTGCAGTCCTCAGAAGAAAATATGAAAACTATGTGCAAGTTGTATCTGTGCATGAGCACTTGAGTGTAGTTTCTTTTAAATGGAAATATAAAAATCTGCTTCTGGCTGTCAGTAACTTAGATGTATGTCATATTATTTGATTAGCTTTTTATATGAGAGCGTAACACTTAACTGCACAGTTTTTTGATTGCTGTCTGCTAATGCTGTTTGTTTCTCTGCTCAAATCTCATGAACTCATGGGCTTTGATGGTTATGGCAATTGACAGGTTCTGTTTAAATGTGTATGAAATTAAAATCATTAAGCAGTGTAGATGATAGAGCAGAAATAAACATCGCTAAAAGAGAGATGAGAGAAAGAATGAGTTGGGGGAGATGTCACGTTACTGAGGAAATGGCTATGTGGAAGGTGCTGACGTGAATGAAGATTATTACAAGCAGGAAAACTAATCTGCCTTGTTTATGAATTATCATTGGGAAGAGCAACTCAAAGATGTTACAACTTCTGGTGTTGGTAAAAGATTGCCTGCCTTACGTATATGTACAAATATATGCATATAAAAAAGAATAGAAGAAAGAACCAACAAGTAATTTTGAAATTGATCTCAACTAGCTGTGTTTATAAAGGTCTGCTATAGGCTCTCTTGCACGATTTTTTAGAAGTATCTATTCTATTTTTTTAGTTAAAAACAAAGAAAAAACCACAAAGATTGTTTCATTCTATGCAAAGTGAATAATAGAGAGGTTTTGTTTTTAAATCCCAGTACAGACTCTTCCCAGACTTCTGGGATTCCCCGTGTCAGAATCAGTACTAAATTATGGCTAGCAAAATCCAGACTACTTTGAAAGAATACGAATAGCACAATGTGACAACTTAAGATGCATTCTCCCTTCTGTTCCCCTATTCCAAATATTTGTACACTCTCTCTGAAGCAGCTGCTCATCCATTTTTGAGGGTATTCTGCTTGGAGAGGCTATATTTGGACAATTGTGTGAGTTAAAGTTTTGAATATATCGCAAGAACAGAAACTAAGTATACCTGAATTATTGCTGAAAACCTATACATCAAGCTATTACTCATGGTTTTAGCCTTTGTAGACTTTCAAAGCTTTTTCTACACTCCATTAGGTAATTATGAAAAAGGAGTAATTTTTTCACTGAAACTGTGTGTTTGGTTTGGTCTTATGGCAACACGAAGCTCAAGGAAGTAGGCTATTGTTTATAGTTATTTAACGGGGAGGATTGAGTAATGACATTCTTATTGCATGTTTGATGAATTAAATGTAATAATGGATTTTCTTTTGTTTTTACCTATGGGATACAATTGTTAATATATAACTTGCCATATACATTTATACACATTAATCATTTCAAGCAAAACTTTAACAATTAAAATAATACCTTGAAGAAATTGAATGTCAATTATTTACATCTTTATTTGACTGTGTGTAGAACAACTTTAAAATAAAAAACCACCACCACCACTGACAACAAAAAACACCTCCTGGCAGTAGATACTCACAAAGGTACTCACAAAGGAGATTAGTGTGTGCAGTTCCTAGGCTTTGTCTACATGAATAAGTGGAATGACCCAAAAGGAATGGACTTGTGGTACAGAACGGCTGGTACTGAAGACGCTGTACTTGAAAGGGGGGGGTTATCATGACCTACCTCTGTGGGATTCCTTGGGCTGAATGCTTATGTTGGGTGCACCCCTGCAGCATTTCTTTGTTTGGTTTCATCCTTTTTTTTTTTTTTTTAATCTCTGTGCCTGTTCTGTGAGTACTCCAACAGTAGTAAATGGAGATGAAACACACTCTTGATCTGAGATGCAGGGTCTTACGTTAGGAAGCTATTATGCAAGATGATTAATTAATATGATCATCTTGATATTTGCTATTTGATTTTTGTTTAGAGTTTGACTGTAGTAAACAGAGCTTCATCTATTTTTGCGAAGCGGTGAGGTAAGGTGAAAGTCCCACCGCATACTTGAGTGGGAAAGAAGGAAGTGAAGGTGTGTGGGGAGATCAGGACAAACCCAACCCCTCTGCTCATACCTCAGTTCTCATGCCCACATATGATCAGAGAGGTGATTTCAGATTCTTGCTTTCTCTCTGACCGGTTGGTTGTTTTCTCTGAGCTGACTTCTGCAGGTTTTGATACATAAGAGTCTTTGGTACCAAACCCTTACATTTATTTTTTTCTGATCATGATAGAAAGCATCTTGCACAGAATTGCCCTAAAATGCTTACAGGAGAAGGGAAGGAGGAAACAAGTACAGGTTGGAGTGTTCTACTGATTATGCACTCATGTTCTAGGCTGCTATTTAACTACAAAATGAAGAGGCTTGCTCTTGGTTGTGCTTTTACACCCACTCTTTTAATAGGTACATGTACATTTGAAACAGTATGGGAGTGATGTAAGATAACAGATTCAGGGAGCGTTGTAGATGCAAAAAATATTTTCATGTGCAACTTAAAAAGGTTGAATATCTCCTGCATTTCAGTGTTCAAAGCCCTTTTAACACTCTTCAAAGACTGCATAATTTATGAGCCTGTTTTACCTTCAAAGATTACTGTAAGCTATGCCACTTGTACATCATCTACTGGGTTGTTCTTTTTAATGCATTTGGACATCTTTCTGGTGTCAAACAGCAAAAGGGTGCTTGTTATTGCATGTTCATTCATTTGAACTTGTGGCTATTATGAATTCAGTGAAAATGCAGAGCAACTTTCATGTTTGCTGCATTTTTTTTCAACCATTTCCTTTTTTTTTTTTTTTTTTTCCATCTTCTTCCAATGACAAAAGAGAGTCTTTAACATAAACTGTTCCATCAGCTCAGCAGTTGCTCTCACTGGTTGCAGGAAGCCTCTGTGTAATTTTCCTCATGCTTTGAATGCTGACCTGCTGTCCTGAATATCATCAGCTGAAAAACAGCAGTCAGAAGACAATTTTTCTCATAGTGACAGTCGGGACAAGACCCATCTGGAATAAGGGTAGTTGTCATTTTTAATGCAGTGTTAATTTGCATAATATGTACTTTTTTGTACTTTTTTTTTTTTTTACTCGCAGTCTCCATAATTTTGATAACTTTTTTAAAATTTATCAATGGAAATTAAAATTGCAGTGCACGAAGCTGTTAATTGCTGAGATCTTTGGCAGTGAAGTTTGCAAATTTACAAACAATGGCAGCTTCAATTTCTTACAGATCCTTCCTAATAGTCAGACATCTTGAAGTGCTTTATGGAGCATATAATAATGTGCTAGTACCAAAGTGAGTTTATCCAGGCTTACTGGCAGCCCCTTTGCTTTCAGCCATATCCAACATATTACAAGGAATGCTAGTTAGAGATCCGAAAGTGAAAAGAGACAAATGCTGAAAGGGTGTTTCTAGGATATTCAAAAGTGCCACACAATTTCAGTATTTCAGTGTAGAGCCAAGCTTTTGATTCTTGAATTGAAAACAAAATGATGTACTCACCTGAAGGTTGTATTTACCTGAAGGTATACAGCATGGTGGCCAGGTTTCTCAACACATTTTTTTTATCCACATTGCTGCATATAAATGGTTGGAAATCAATTTACTGCCTGCTGGATATTTGACTGTCTTCACAATGTGAGCAAACAACTTGGTGTGTTTAAAGATGGCCATGAGTAACAGAAGGACTCTCACAGGTCTTACAAAGAAAGATATTCATCTTACTCATCTTGCCCCTCAATGAACCTGGATGTTGGTTAGACATACAGAAGCATTTTCAAAAGCCAGGGTAGCAGCATAGTGGCCAGTCTTTAATATATTCTACCTTAGTCACCCTACTCTTTCATTCTCTTGGCGAAGAAAATATCTCAATTTAATCGCATAATCTGGGTGTTGTTTATAATATGCACGTATGTGAAATTGATGCTGAGATGCATTCCAGGCAGTGTGTTGCTACATATGCTAATTAGAGATGTGGCAGGTGAATGTTCAGTGAGATCATTCACCAAGTGATACAGACGAATGTTTTGAGATTTCAGAAAACATCTTCACAGATCTAGAAGCATGCTGCATGGGAGCACATTTTCAAATTGCTCCTTTAGTAGAACAGGCTGATATAATAAGAGGAGGGTTTTGATTGTGGGAAGTTTCTTTTATAATTACATTTACTCTTTCAATTACCATATTCATTTCTCATTAATATAGAATTTCAAGGCCCCGTATTTTTGAAAGGGAAAAGGTTAGAATTATGGGCCAGCAGCTGGTTTTGATAGGGTGCAGCGAGCAAGTTAATGCTTACCAAACATTTGAAATTGCTTTTCAATTTCTGAAATCACTTTGCAGCTCTTCAGCTATTTTTTGGCTGGCTGCTCTTTATCATATTAATATAATACTGTGCAGGAAAATATTGCATTTAAGTGTTGTGATGAAATCAAGCTGTTATGCTGCATGTGTGTGGTACAGGGTATATTTTTAGTGTTTCTTTGCCTATAATTATGCATGTTTCGGTGCCTTTCAGAAGCATAGTTGTCTAGGGAAGAGGTTATGGTTATATAATACCAGCTATTTTTGATGGGGTGAAATGCATTTTATAACCTCTTAAAGCCTCATTTGGCTGAAGGAAACCTCATTTTAGCTTTGTCTGAAAGTAATATTAGCAAAAACAAGTTGTTATATTTTTTTTATACATCACTTTGGGCACTCCTCTTTCTCATCGGTTTATCTACTCGACTGCTGAATGAACTGAGGACCTGCAAATCCTTAAGTTACCAACACCCCACATGTGCACTCTCCTGCCAGGACTGGGGAGATAATTCCAGATGTTTTAAAAACATGAAAAACCAATCAGATGTAGAATTATTTATTTGTAGCTGGTATGTCTGAGAGCACCGCCAATACTGTGCTGAAGAGAGTTCTCAAGGTTTTTGACTGTTCATATAATTCAAAGAAATGGAAAGAAATTGTATTCAGTGTAATCCCCAAACAAAACCTTAAGAAAAAGGAACCATTTTAAATTATGCCTTTGTAGATTGAATTTCAATATCTAATTAGTCACATTGGAAACTGGGGGAAGAATAACTCTGATTCTCTGTGAAAGGATTGAACTTTATTTACTCATCTCAATCAGATGACATGAATCAGGTAAAAATATGTATATGTATTATGGCTTGAATCATCATCCATTCAGTCCAATATTTCCTGGACTTATTTGTTCATTGATTGATTGATTTAATAAACAAAGTGAATTAGCTCAAAAAAAAAAAAAAAGCTACAAGTGATCAAAACTAATATGTATAATCATAACCAATTACTTATACATGCTCTTTTTGACTGTTCATGTGGTAATTTTCTGTTGAGATTTCCTTTCAGAATAACCTTGTCTGGTGCTGAGCTGGCTCGCTTGTCAGGACCTTGCACTTGTTACATCTTGTCTCCATTTGTATCTTCAAAAACTGAATATTTCAGGTCGAATAAGAAAACCTGACTCTTTTTCAGTACTTTAAAATTATTATGGCTGTGGATTGTTCTGGAATTGTTCCCTGCAATCTTCAGCATGTTCAGTGTAACACAATCGATTATTTTACTTTTGAATCCAGCAGGTCTTTTATTTTGTGAAAGCCTAGCAGAAGCTCATTGATTTACACCCAAGCTGGTTTTCTGTTTTCTTCAGTCAATACTGTCACGTAATGAAAATCTTGACTTAGCCAGGCAGTCTCAGCAATGCTTTGGTTGGTGTCTGCTACTACTGAATACAATCCTGCAGCTTCAATTTAATTGAGCTTCTTTATAATTTACAGTTTGACCACAGTGTGTCACTTTGGATGTATCAGAGAACCATCCAGAATATTAATAAATTGTTTAAATCCAGGGTGTTTGGCCTTGGCAGCTCTGTAGCAGAAGAAACTACTGCTGCCTTCATTTATTTATTTATTCATTTATTCATTTATTATTTTTAAATACCTTTGAAATCAACAGCAAATTAATAAAGTGTAAAATATTAATAAATCATAGCAGAAGTTTTGAGAGGTGTTCGGATGGCCTAAGTCTAATACATATGGTGTATCTAGTGGTAATGCTTTATTGGCTTACTGCCTTTGGAGGCTTAGAATGAGAATAATAGGAAGACGTTTACACAGAGTAGGTGGAATTCTGTTTATCTCTGTTTGGCTGGCCTTTCCCAACTTCAATAAATTTACTTGAACCATAGTGTTGCTAAGAAAAGTTCTCTGCAAATGCTTTAGACTGAATGCTGAAGAAGGAACAATAACTGCTTTAAGGCTGATGCAGAGGGGAATTAGTACAGCAGTGCTGCTGTGTTCATTAGGCCCAGCAATTCCAGAAATGCAGAGAAAACTCAATTACTTTGCCAACTTCTCTCAGAAAAGTGCCATCGGTCCTCAGCTAGGAGTTGAGCAATCATGTTTAACTAATTTAAAAAAAAAAAAAAAGAAAAAGGTGGGGCCATGATCATTTCTTTTGAGAGAGTAGCATTCATAGTGATACTATGGACTTGGATTCAGTCTTTTTTCATATGATTCAACAATAAATACAACTCAAGTTTAGGGCATATTGAGACCCACCTTTTAAAGCAACGGTGGGACTCACCCACTTCATTTGAAGTCTGACCATTCTGGCAACACAAAGGAGTGGAGATTCAGGTGTTCAAAGTACTATACACACTCATTTAAGAGCAACTCAAAAAAAAATGTAGAAATGTGTGGCAGTGGCAAATTTACCACCCGTATAACATCATTGCTGCAAACGTTGCCTTTATTCCAAGTTGCAGCAATTTCAAAGGGCCTGTTATCAGAACAGCTGTGGCTCAGGTTCAGCAAGCCAATATGTGGGATTATGTAACATTCAGGGTCCTAAAATCTGCAGACTTTTATGTTCATTTTACATGAAATAGAACAAAAACAGCTTAAGAAGTGATTCATTCAATTTTGCACATTTTATGTTTGTTTCCTTTAAAATAAGGTGGAATGGTCACTGGTGTCTGGTCCAAATATCTTTGTGTGATAGTAGATGTGCAGAGAGCTTTGACCCTATTTAATTTCTTTCTTCTAATTGTATGTCTTTTACTCATCTTTTTTTTGTTGTTGTTGTTCTGTTTTGTTTCTGTAATGCAGAGTTTCATACAGGTACAGGTGGCTTTATGGTGTAAAATTACTGATAGAAAGTTTTCAGAACTAGAAGTTAACAAAGATCAGATAAAATGGTTCTTGCATAGGAAAAGATGAGAAATGAAGTAGTGAGACTAGAAGAGTCTGCTTACTGCTAGCTTGAACTTTAATCATACTTGAAACAAAAATTAGAAGATGTGTTACTGTAATTCATTTTTTGTCTCTGGAGCACCTATTGCAGATGCGTGTATCTTGGCTTGTTATTTACAGAATACTAGATGATGGTTTTATTCGCAGGATGTTCATTTTGTTTTCATTAAAGTTGCAATATGTAATGATAAGTAGCAGAATAAATTAAATGTTAGCTTATCTTGTGGAAGGTGAGAAGACTGTTTGCATGAGGTTCATGAGAAGTGACTGTGGGTTAGAGTATTTAGGGTCTAAATTTGCAAATAAAAATAGCATGCACGATAAACTTTTTCTCTTATTAACTTTTAGGTTTATTAAGTGCATGTGTTTCTTGTCAATCTGCAAGTCCATCTTTATTCCAATTTCTATTTTGTCCCAGTAGTGTGGATATTAAAATTCAGATACAATCTAAGCTAGAATTTTCTTTAGAGGATGAACAAGAAAGTGAACATAAACTGATGATGATACTCAGTGCCCTTGCCCATGTGGTGACAACGTTTAGATAAAGATGATTCATAAAAGATTAAAGAACTGACTTTTCAAGGGCTCTTAACATTTTTGGCTAGATGAATGAGTAATTGAGTGTCATCATATGGTTAAGCCTTTCAAACCATACAGTAATTGAGATATTATAATGTTGACCAAATCCTCAAAAATATGGAAACCAAATGTGAACCTCACTGCTATGATCTAATTACATCCTCTTTCTCAGATGGTTTCCTTAATAACTTAAAGGTTATTGATGCATTCCTCATATGCTGCAATACTTATATGTGTAGGTTGAGTGCCTCGGCACATTATTTTGGTGGTGGTGGTGGCGGCATCACTTCGTATGGTTCCTTTCTGAGCATTCTCTTCCTTTGCAGAAATTGTTGAAGCAAGAAAGGAGGGAATTGCAGTGTGCATATATTGTTCATGCACCACAAGCACCATAACACAAGTTGCAGAGTGCCCAGCACAGCAAGCACCGTAGCTGGATAGTGTAGAACTACTCTCAAACATGATAGAAGAGAAAAGGCAGTATGCATTAGTAGCCTTTAAAATCTGTAAACAAATTGCATATTTGCTTCAAAAATGTGAAAGCATTTATTGATTAAATGGTGTTAGAGTGCCCTTGGCTTTAAAAGACATTCAAAATAGGAGGTAGTGCTCAAGATCAATAATAGATTTTTATTTCTGACAAAAAAAAAAAAGTAGCAAGTCTGTATAATTTAATAGCAAATGGCTCCTTGTGACTCCTGCTCCCATGTTTAACTTTCCTTTTGTATTCTTTACGTGCCTTTTAAATCATCTGTGACTAGCTTCCTTTCTTCCAAAAAAATCACAGAAATGTAAGAAGTATTTTGGAATATAGCATCATTTGTCCTGTCATGCACAAATTTGATTGTGCCCAATATTTCCCTTGCATTCAACAAGAGAGATTAAATGAAACAGTAAGTATTTTGGCACAAATGAATGCCAAATGTAGCAGAATGTTGTGTTCTGCTACAGTTCTGATGTACCTTATTAAATTCTGGTTTGCATGAATTAAAGTTTGTATATTTTTCTTTTTCCAGAAATGATCTGCATGCAAAGGGTGCCTATAATCAATTTATTTGGGTAGCCAATAGCAAACCTGTTAGTTGCAGCTACAGCATCAGATAGCTATGCTTTATTTTATGTACTCTGGAGTAAACTAATATTTTTTTCCACATATGAAGGTGTTTGTATTTTTTGGATTTCTGACCGTCCAGAGATACTATCCATTTTCATGATTGCTTTGTTTACAAGTGTGCAGGGTAAAAAGACTTTTCCTTTAATTTTCTCTCAGGGTAAAATAGCTAATCTGTTTTGACATGCTATCTAAATGGCACTCAAACCAGTATATGGACTAACTCATCCATAAGTCATTTCTTTTATATCCATGTACTGGTGTGTCCAAGAAAGAGTTATATTGGCTGCAAGAGTTTGAATAATAATGGTCATTAATATGGCGAATTGAGGGTCACCACATTCATCCCACATATCAAATCCCCTTTCAATGAGATCAGTTCCATCAGCTGTCAGATTCCATTAAATATATCCCCCAGACCTACTGACCAGCTGACAGTAGAGAAACTCAAAACCATACATCCACTATTAGCATTATAAAATGTGAAATCAGCTGGAAGGAATGATAGCAGAACTGAAAACAAAATAGATGAAAATCTGTATTGCCCCTGCCTGTGTCTTCCTAAACAGAAACCCCAAAGAGTTAAAATGCCCTCATAAAATACGGAGGTAAAAAAAGGTTGTCGCATTGTTTTCTTCATAACTTATAATGATTCTTTTACCTTTTGTTAATGCAAGATTTGCATAAATGTTTCATGAGGTTAATACAATGCATAAACTGAACAGTTTATTAAGCAACATCTGTGCTGTTTTCTCAGATAATGCAGTGTTGTTTCCAAGTCACTGAAATATAACCTATCATAAGGTTTTGGTTGTTAAAATACTTGTTTTGCAAGGGCTGTGATCACATCTGACGTTTTTAGCAGATGCCACAGTAATAGAAAAGAATTCCTTAATACCACAATAAGTGTTAGCAAAGCACCCTCCAAGAAGGGGATAGTATTCCACTGAACTTGTATAGCTCAGCACACTGTATTAGACATGAGAAATCTTGTTGTGTGTCTTCTTTCAGATAAATACCCTATTTCAAACTTAGGCAGCTGCCCACGATACTTTTTCAAAAGAGATCTCACCATTGTTTACTGGTTTTGACTTTTGCTATAAAGTCACTTCATAGCACTTTTTAAAAATAAGAGAGAGAAAATCTTTGTACTGCCACAATTTTATCTTGATATTGGTGCCATATGGGACTCTTTAAGAAAAAAGAGTTATGAGACCAATATTTTTTAATGAAACTTGGCTTAGGCCTTTAAGCAGGTCATGTAGATAAAAAGTAGGCGCATGAATTCTGTAGCCATATTATTTCTTTTTTTCTGGCAAGGATTAAAGAAATGTAGCTTTAATTAAATCAGCGTAATGGAGATATGTTTTATATTATTGATTCTGCAAGCCACAATTTGGGCATTTTCTTTTTTTTTGCCTTATGTTTGAGTTACTCTTCCGGAGAAGTATGGAATTTCTGGTATTTAAAATTTGCATTTGTATCAGTCTTCTTACACAAGACCCTCACTTTCTTGGTTATTTGAAGTAATTTGAACTTTTAATTGCAAAACCGCTTCAAAATCAGAGTGGAAGAATTGTATTTTGTGAAACTTTGCCTGTTTTAAAGTTGTGCACTGGAGTATATGCTTTGTTGTCCATTGACCAGTGTGTAGTAGAAGAACCAATGGCTATCTCTGTGAGAGTAATTATGTTGATCAAGTATCTCAGTGACATTCCAGGTTGGGTGATAATAGTCCAGCACCTGTATGGCTTCTTATGTTTCCATTTGAGTTGATATGATTGTTTTCTGACCTATCTGGGATTGTGTCCATCTCCTTTTGAACAGTTGCCAGATTCCACAACATGTAAAGGAGGAGCTGTTAAGGTGCAGTTACCTCAGCAGGGAAATCTACCAACTTGCATAAAATCTTAGCAAATCACCAAAAAAAAAAGTGCAGTTTTCTATGGCAAAATTCCTCTTGAATACTTTGGCTCAATAGCAGAAAATAGAATGCTATATCCCAGTGAAACAAGGGAAACTTAGGTAGGCATAATGGCACAATTACCACATTAGAATTTGGCTAGAATACTATTGTTAACACATAGTTAGCTTCAGTGTGAACGTAGGATGCACAAAGAATACAAGATCAGATCCTATATAATGACGGGATCATTTACACACATTATCCCACAATGAAATACTGTCACCCCTTGGTGGAAAACACAGCTGCTTTTTAGAAGTCACTCTACTGTAGTTAGTGTGTAACCAGAGCTCGTTGAAAAACGCGAAAATGATTTTGTGAAACGTTTTGAACTTTCACAGTTGTTTCCATTTTGCAGGTTCACAATAGCCTATTTATTTATCCTCTGGATTTTACAGACTGTTTTGTTCATTATTGTAAAGTATTTGAATTTTAAAAGGTCCTTTCAAAAGAGCCCTTTTGAAAAAAAAAAATCAGTTAGCTAAAATATTATGATTTATAAATGACTTGAATCTTTGCAGAATATTTTTATTTCAAACAAGGCTAGTGTATACTTCCACATATTAGGAAAAAAAAAACCAACAAAACTTGGCCCAAACATCAGATAAAATTGTTGATTTAATTTCTTTGTGTGATCTTCGAAAGTCATTCTTATACGCTAGGATCAAACAACTGTTTTAAAATCCTGCAATGTAGAATTCAAAGGCACCAACAAACTCCTGATGGTGTACTGTCTAAACATGTTCTCATCTGAATATTTGACTCAATAAGCAGACTTGCAAAAAAATAATGTGACCAGTATTGTTTGGCCAGACAAGAAAATGTTACCCTCACATGCAGGGATCATTACATTTCTTATTCTTGATTGTTGTTGTTGTTATATTTTGTTTACTAGTCTTTTTGTTTCTTCTTTACTTTCTGATTCTTACTGCTTCTGTTAATGAATTCTATGCCTCAGCTGTGAAGAATGCATCTCTCCTACCAGGAGGAAGCATTTCAATTGCCATCAAATACATGGACACAGCACCTCTTTTTTTTCTTTTTTTTTTTGAAACTGTTCCATCAAAGAGCTACAGGATATGACAGAAATATATAGAACATGGTTGTACTTGAAGATCTTGAGGTTCTTTTCCAACCTAGGTGTTTCTGTGATCATAGGAACCCATTTTGTTAGGCCATTGGCACATTAGAGTTTTGCCTCCTCACTTGAGACTTACAACTTCTTGGCATACTGCCATTTTTCTCGGAGCAGACATTTAAATTGAACTAGATCTAATGAGCCAGTCTACAAACTCATCACTGGGAAAGCTATGTGGTCCTGCTGCAACTCACAGGAAGAAGTGAAAATAAGGGAGGGCATGTGGAGAGAGAGAGAATGTGTTCTGAGAAGCAGCAGATAGTACTTCTGCTGAATGTGTGTTCCTTAACCTCTTTGGAATTATTTGGTATAGGTTTGGTGATAGGCTATAGGAGCTTACATTTTGGTTTTGCATTCTTTTTGTGATTACCAAACTTCTGTTCTTTTGCTCTTGGCACTGTGTGTGGGTGGGTTTTGTTGTTGTTGTTGTTTTTTTGCTGTATTTGGCTTTTTCTTTTTTACTTGTATAGATCAATATAATGCTTCTCTGACTGCATGTAGCCCTTGATACGCATGTGCATCATGCCTATATGATGCTGATATATATTTATTGCTTTACTTAAGATTTCTTTTGAGTGACAAGTTGTGGAGTTGTGGGATAGGAGCTCTTTTTTTTTTTTTTCATTTGAAGGTTGAAGGCAATGAAAGAAATGGTAAACCTCTCTGAAAAATATTGTGGGATTTTTTATTTGTTTATTTTAATTAAGAAGTTCTTGAGCTCTGGCCTAGCTGTGCCTTGTCTAAAGTTAATATGAGCTTCAACTTTGATTTCACTCAGCTTTTGAGCGCGTTCCTCATTAACATTGCCTAATTGCAACTCTTTGATCTTTAATTCCCCTGGCCCCTTCTCCTCCCCTCCTAACTCCATTAGTGGGTGCTCTGGCCCTCATTTTGGAAGAGAAGATGAGCCTGTTTCAAATACTTAGAACTGGTTGTTGGAACAGCCATCTGTTTCAAATGCGTACTGCTGAAGTCATTGCATTTTTAGATTGATTTCATTGGGCTTCAGGCCGTACTGTCTGTAACAGACTCTAATGCAGCCCTTGGTGTAGTTACCTGGTGTGCATGTGTACCTGCAGTAACTGCCAATTAATGTGATGTGTACAGTCACAGAGTGTATGTATTATTGTAAATATAAGTAACCAGGCTTTTGGTTCCTTAATGGATTAATTAACACCACTGTCAAAATAAATGATTTACATTTTTATTTTGAATGTGTTTCTAAAGTAAAATAAAGCAATAAAAAAAAAATAAATCCATAAAAACAGAAACAATAAAACAAATACTACAGCATCTATGTACAGCATTTAAGAAGTTATTCTGGGTTCATCTTTTTAAGCTGTAGAGAACCAAATGGAAAGAAACCAGCATTTCCATAAATAAATCACGTGGTAACAGATGACTCTGAAAACACTGCTAGTCTCATACAATCGGTGTTTAAATTTTTAAATGTTCCTATTACTTTTCTGTCCTATTCTGGGAAGAGGAAAATAAAGGAGTTGTTAATGCATCTTTCTTAAATTGGACCAAAGTCTAGTCAAAATTAACGGGAAGCTTTTCAGTTAGGTGGTGTAGGTCAGTTAAACCTCAGCTGGAGCACAGTCTGTCTTGCTGAAACATGGTGATTTCCTGATAAAAAACAATTCTTTCCTGTAGTTCATTTTGAATTGTGTTGCATTTCCATTTCTGCTCATCCCAACCTTAAATCTATCCACATTGCAGAAGAAAACTTCTAATCTGGTTTGAGGAACAAATTGAATTTGTATCAAGGGTCACATATGAAGATTAGAGGAAAGAATGTGACCCTCCTACTTACAATTTATGAACAGTTCAGCTAATCTACATTTCTGGATTTTGAAATAAATTCTACAATATAATAATTGTATCTATTCATACTATTTGTAATTCCAAGTGGTAAATCATCATCTGTAAGAAATGCTCTCAATCAAGGAAGAAAGAGACATATAATTATGTTGTTTATAATGAATTCTAAAGGAAACAAAGACTTTAGGAAGAAAATCTCTGGAGAAAACTAAGGAAAAAAACCCTATTAATACTGGCTGCTCCTAAGAAGATGCAAAGCTGATCAAACAATTTGTATTTATTATATGAAATTCAGCATCAAATAATTCAGCAAGGGAACCATCAAAACTCTGGAGTCTAAGCAAACGAGACCTGACTTTTATTATATAAACATTCCTCCTCTTCTTTTGTAAGCATCAATAATATCAACTTTTTGACAAATAGCTATCTCCTGGGTGTGAGTTCTGAGGTTTTCTGTTAATCTTCATCTTTTGAAGCATCCAAAGGATTAAAGGCGTATGTCAATAACAGTGGCCTGTGACCTTCATGTGGAAGGTACCACTGTTTCTGTGTAATAGCTAAGTCTGTGATGTGAGATGATATGTATAAATGCTTAGAAAACATTGAAGACCCCTTGCTGGGTGGAAATCTGTAGACTCAGAAAAGATGCTTCTGTACTGCACCACATAGAACAACATATACTGTCTGGCAGAATTGGTCATAATCCATTTATATTTAATGACAACTTCAGCAAATTGCTCTGATTGGAAAAGAATATATATGTCTGTGTGTGTTTGTATGTATGCATATCATCAAAAAGAAATAAGAGAAAGATAAAATAGCCTTGGTTTTCTACTGAAACTTCATTCTACTGCTGTGACTCAGATGGAATTAGAATGAATAGTTCTAGTGCAATCACTAATTGGTCTTTATTTTTATCTTGTAGATATTAGGTCAGATTATGTTATGCTAGCATTAAACAATAAGGTAGTTGAACTCAGCTGTTTCACTGTAGTTATGGCTCCTTGCCACTTTGCTGCTTTGGCAATGTTCTGGTTGACTATGGTCAAATATTCTCCATGGAGCTAGGATTTGTCTCTGTTGGTGGTAGAAGAGCATTATAAATCTGGAAACAAAATGATTTGCATACAATTTCAGGATCCACAAATTAATAAACTAAAGTAATTAATTTGTACTTAGGACAAGAATGTTAAGATATTGCTCACATTTCTGTCATTTTGATGTCACCTGATATCCTGGTTTGTTTTTTGGTGCAGTTATTCTAAATAATAGGAAAGGAGAGACAGACAAAAAAAAGTGACCTATCTAAATGGATTCTGGTCATTTCCATTGTCTTTCTTACCAGTGAATGCAAGTCCTTCATGCCTGCCATCATGCAAATCCAAGTGAGAGGAAAATGCTGTCATTAGTAGTGTTGCTGCTGTTTTGATGTGGTTGTAGTTCTGCCTATCAAAGTAGTTCATCGTGAAAAGTAACATATTGTTGGTGTTGGCTGACATCCTGTGAAAACAGTTAACACTGTCAAAGGAGCTAACAGGTCGGTCCATCCTCATCTCTCCTAGAAAAATAATTAAAAGCTGTAACAGAGCCACCATAAGGAAATATGCACAATCAAAAGGAATTAAACAGATAGTCACTCTGCTGATCGTATCTCTGCTTCCTACAGAATCCTGAGATCTGTTTTGTGCAACACTTATAGTTTGTACCCATGTGAGAGTTGTTGGAATATTTATTTCTTTCTCCTTTGCAGTTGATATCAAAAACACTTAAAATGCATTAAACAGAAATATAATCTCATTGCCTTGTGTAAGGGTGAAGTGAGGGACCTTTTGAAAATGAGGGAACTTATGCAGCTTTTCATTGGGAGAGGGCAGAATGTAAGGGAACATGCTTACTGTGGTACAGGGTATGGAACAGGATAAGAAAGTGTAACATGGCTCAGAGACTGAGGGAATTTATAGGACTATGCAGACTGTTCAGTGAGATCTGTGCAGCTGGAACTTCACTGTGAGCTCTGCCCTCAGATAGTGATGTTGCATGGTAGAAGAGGTTGAACACTGGATTGCCTTCATCTGATTTTCACAGGTGTATGTATATTGATTGCCTCTCCTGGGCTCACTGGTAGAAGGGCATTAACCATTTCAGACAGAGGTTCCTCTCATTTTAAGATGCATGCACCTCTTCTTGGAGTAGTGAGAGACCTTTGCAACTGACATACGTTTGATATCTGAATTTTAGATGGTTGGTAAACCACAGTGAAGAATATGTTTATGTCTTATAATTCAGTATCAAGTATTCATAGACACTGTCATACCAGTTCACTTGCTATTACATAAATTCTAAGATTTTCTGTAAGGTTAAATATCGTAGCAGATATTTACCCGCTTGCACAATACATGCTACTTGTACATGAAGAATGTGTGAAGTCAGTGATCTTCTAGTTAGCCACTGTGGCACAGACACAGCCAGCATCTGACAGTAGTTTGGTGTCTCAATGAATGACATAGCAATTAGTGGAGATGTAAAATTTTTGCTACAGAGAATTGCCAGAAGACAATTCCTTCCCTTGCTATGGAATAACAATGGTGGACTTCCCAAAGCATCTGACTGCTGGCTGCCTGTCCTGAAAACACAGCCTTAAAAAGCTTTGGGCCAGATACGTGCAACTGTGTGTGTGGGTTTGTCATTGTCGAGCCATCTGCAGAACATGCCAAGCGCCAGAGATTTTTTTTACTTATGGATTCCATTACAGACACAAAATTCACTAAACAATACCAACAGACTATCAGAGAACACTTGCCAGCTTATTGTAACAGTTAGGATGGTTATGTGATTTGCAGTTTATAGGATGTGGTTTACTTATTGTTTCTCGCTGGTCACCTTCACTGATTACTCACTGCAAGCTTGTGGGAAGGCATTGGTCCATTCAAACAGCTGGAAGGAGGCTCTCCAAAACACAGAATTTTCAGCCAAGTTATCATTTCCTTTTCTCACTCTTTCCAGTTTTCCTTCTTTTAAATAATCTCCCTAAGCCTTGTAATGACAAATACTATTGAAAGTTTAATCCACCAAGCAGTTTTTATTACTTTTTTTTTTTTTTTGTCCATACCCCTCGTAAATGAAAACAATTGTACCTCCCATTGTTAACTTGCCAAGCATTTGGTATTGATGCTTTTAGCAATCTCAACAAGACCCTTTTTTTGCTGAATTCCCGTCATTTTATATTACATACTAGTTATCCAGCTTTCAAGAGTTACAAACTCAGAATTCAGTTCTGGGCAGTTCAAAGCATATCTGAGCAATAAAGAGAGACCTCAGTTCTCAGTGCTGCATGGTATCTCTTCACCTCTTCGAAACACAGTAGAATTAAATCTCCCCCTATTGTGGAAAAGCTCATTAACTTACTTCTTTAGATTATTACTTCTTTTTTTCCCCTCTCACTTTCCCACTGTTCACGTAACATTCACTTAAGAAGTGATATGAATATACAGCATCCTTCTTGAAAGACCTCAGCACAGAAGAGCAGATGTAGCAGTTGTGAACCTTGACCTTAAGGGTGATTGGGACTAGGCTGAAAAGTGTAAACCGCACCTTCTGGATTCTTTCCTCTTGCTTCATCCAAACGTAGTTTTTTGTTTGTTCTTAAGGTCAATCAGCCAGTTTTTAAATCAGGTAAACTTCTACAGACCATCTTAGAATTTGCGAACTATATTGTCTTTTCATATTTCAGTACTTCACTTCTATATAAGCAAGATCCACTCTTTTCATATGATATTTCTGTTTTTCTCTTGTTCTAGACACTGAGAAGATAAAATTCCTCCATCAGATGTAACAAAGGTGTTTACCTAGAAACTACTGAGATTAGCACAGCACATGCAGAAAGCTAGAATCTAAGTAGCCTGATTACCATTCTCAGGGAAGATGTAGCATCAGTATCTGGCTGTTGAGGATGGATACAGAGGCCCTAATGCTGCAGTCCTGAAATCAGTGCTAGATTGCTTTCATTATTATCAAAATTAAAATAAGAACTACTTTACTTATATTCTGCTGGTACCACTAGTTACAACAGAGCAAAGCCAGTTCTTTCTGATACACTCAGTTACAGATATAGAACTTCCATATTGATATCACAGTCCTAATTCTTTTGCAGATTGGATGGTAAAATCCATGTAGTTTTCTGCAGCTATTGCTGGTTATTTATTTTGTATGTTGCTTTTAGGTGATATTGAGTATTTGATATTGAGAACGTTTCTGGTCATTTAAATGGCTCTGGAGTACAATAGGGATTATTTTTTATTTTCCTTCTCTTCCAGGTATGCCTTATTTTTTATTTAGGTTCATTTAGATTATTCGGGGATGAGCAGCCCTATATTTTTACAGCATGTTTTAGTAGGGTTTTTTTTCACTATTTTGAAAAACAGTTCTAAGGAGGATTAAATCCAGCAGTTCAAACTGTACCTGCAATACATTTAGAACAGAGACCAGCTGTAAATCAGCCAGTATTGACTGACTTGTGATGAAATTTTGTTGCTTAGGCTGTGCCTAACTTAGCCATCATTTCCTTTCTAAAAACTGCTGTTTATAGCTTTTGTAATTGCTTAGCTGTAATCTGGGAAGGCTTAGAGACTTTGAAAAAATCTCTTCTTGGTTTTTTTTTTGTTTTTTTGTTTTTAATTTTTACTGTATGTCTACCTTCCTATTTTTTCCAAAGGAACACAAAGCATCTGTAAGGCTTTGCCAGATTATACTTTTACGTGATAGTCTTTCAAGAATAAGTTTAACTTGTGTTTTCCCCAAAATCTCTGCTGTCACTGTGATGATTCTTTTCATAGACTCTCCTTTTTCCTAAAACAGGTAATGTCTTTGCAGGTGTGGTATGGTGGTGCACAAAAGACAATTGTGCAATAACAAATGAATGCTCCCTATCTTGGAAGCCCAGTGACTGACTGTTTTGGAAAGAGCAGTAAGAAATCTAATAATGAGTGTAAGCTGTTTTGGATTTTTTTTTTTTTTGCAGATGCTGAACTTTTTTTCCAAGGCTAGTATGTTCTGTATATGAGGACCGGTTTCAACATTTATCACAAGCAAACCACTCTGCTATTCCAAACATGATATATTTCACTTTAGTACTGCTGACTTCAGCTTACTAATTGCCTGACAGCATTTTCTTTGTTAAGCTTTAACTGTGATCATCACACTTTTGTTGTACTGACAGTAGAAATATTCAGTAACAGACGACCTAAATACATCATAAGCACAACTGTACTAATCTTTCATAATGGGTGTGCTTTTGGAATTATATGGAACACGTGCATATAATCATTGTCAGGAGCTACGTGCATTCATGTCTTCAAAAGCATCAACTGAAAGCATTATCTGACAAAGCATTCTGATTCTCAATGCTCATGACTTCCAAAAACAAACAAAAAGAAGCCAAACCAAAAAGATGCAGGTTTTTATTTTATAGCCAATTGAGGCTGCTTATTAAATCAGAATCAGCAGAATGGACATATCACCTGCATATAGTCTGGATCAAACTGGTCAATTCCTTTTGTGATGACACAAGCCCACAGAAATCCACGAGCATTTTTCTGCTGAATTGACTGATGTTCCTTGTTTTTAGGAAAAGGGCAAACTGCATACATCATGTATGCTTGAAGGGACGGTGTTCTGCTTTGATTGAATATGGACTGAGTTGCTGGGGGACTCAGGATTTTTAGAAGAGGAAGGCTCGATTTCCTATCTAATATGCAAAGGTTCATACTTGGAAATCCCCCTTGCTTCATATCTGCTGCTACCACCACCTTTATGTGAATGCATTTGGCAAGTCTGTTTCCTTACTGAGGAATTATTTCCTCAGGTTGAGGGAACTGGGCTTCTTTAGCTTGGAGAAGAGAAGGCTCTGGGGAGACCTCGTTGTGGCCTTCCAGCACCTGAAGGGAGTGTATAAACAGGAGGGGGAATGACTGTTACAAGGGTTGATAGCGATAGCACAAGGGGGAATGGTTTTAAACTGAGACAGGGGACGTTTAGGTTAGATATTAGGAGGAAGTTTTTCACACAGAGGGTGGTGATGCACTGGAACAGGTTGCCCAAGGAGGTTGTGGATGCCCATCCCTGGAGGCATTCGACGCCAGGCTGGATGTGGCTCTGGGCAGCCTGGTCTGCTGGTTGTGGCCCTGCACACAGCAGGGGGGTTGAAACTAGATGATCATTGTGGTCCTTTTCAACCCAGGCCATTCTATAATTCTATGATGTTTCTTATGTTTTAAACTCAGCTAATGACACTTTGTGAAGGCTGACAGAAGCTTCTAGGCATTGGTGTGGGAGCCTACATGGTGAATCAGGATGTAGTAGAGAATTTTGAAGTCATGTAACAGTTGTCGTCTGTAACAGCACGGAGCAGCAAAGAAGGCAGTCTGATCTCCTTCCCAGCACAGTAAGTTACCCCGCTTGGTGCCCTGCACAGCACTGCCAGCACAGCTGCTAAGCAAGCATCATTGAAGCAGGGAAGAGTATCTCTGTGTTCCTCTCTATTGAGTGGCTTCAGTCCTTCATTAAAAGATCTGAGTATCAGAACAAGAGAGTGCCAGATAGAAAAACTTCACTGAGAGTGTCAGAATGTGATATAAAAACTTCACATATTTTTAACAATTTCTCCTAATGGGTAGTGGGTAGTGGCACAAGTGGGATTGCAGAGGCTACAGCGTGGTTACAAGCCAGGCCTTTTGACGTGTTTTGCCTTTTGTTGTCTTCAGACATAGACAGGGATACTCAAGAGCACCTTCATGATTTAAGGTTTGCTGTTAATTAGTGAGTTTGGAATATCTCATTCAGATAGCTTACGAGCATCATCCTTGTCTTACCTAATGAGCTCTCAGAAACAGATATGCACAGTGTAATTTTCAACTCCATGATGATGCTTTGTCAAGAATATTTTTATAAGGACTTAACAACATTTTATGTATCATATCCAGTGTACTCTATAAGAAAGCTATCTGTCACCAGATTTTGACTAGATGAGTAATCAACAAAAGAAAAGTAGGATTTATTAAGTGCCTCTTATAGTCAACAATAAGCAAAATTAAACTACAGTAATGTAAATGGTTTTGCATTCATGGCATCACAATATTTATATGAACAAATTCAAGCTATTAAAGTAAAGAGTCAGAGGCTGTTCAGGTTGAAATTTTCTTTTTATTATTTCTCCTGTGTTTCTAGTCAATTCTTAGCATGTTGTAGTATTTCATATAGACAATATTTTAATTGAATTGTAATCGATTCTACAGAGAAATAGGAACAATTGATTTTAGATTTCTAATGCTATGGTTTACTTTAATTCTGGTATTCATTAGCAGAAAACACACAGGTGTGAATGCAGAGTTAATTACAAAGTCATGGAGGAAAGAAAGTGTCTCCAGTTGTTGCAGGATATAATAATAGCTATTTTCCCTGATATTATTAATAAATTTTTTAGCAAGTAATATTTCAGACTCTGTAAGTTCAGCCAAAATACTGGTACCATTTTTACTGCTTATAATTTAGAATTATTTATATCCAAATTAAAGCATTGTGTTTTTCCTATGTGCTGATCTTTTAAAGGAAAATGAAGGATGAATTAATTTTTAAAGCAACACCAGTAGTACATTTTTTTAAAACTTTACAGCCAGGCGACATTGCACTGAAATGGAAGTTTGTGGTGATTTTTGTTGTGCAGTACATCATTATGGCATTGCTCCTCTTGCCAAGCTTACAGGGCATATTTCAGTCTGTATGACTTTGAAGTATGTGTTCTCTTAAGGCTTAACAATGTCAAGCTTCATAACACAAGAGCTAGTTTGCTTACTTCCTACTTTAAATTGCTCGTAATTTGAAACATGCAAACATTTCCATTTTATCAAGCAAGGCTACTAAACATATTATTGCTGCAACCTGCATGTTTTATTGCCTCTGTATATTTAGAAAGCTGTGCTTTATTAAAATAAACTGTAAAGAGGCTTAACTCATTATGGAATCTGCTAGTCTTTAAAATGAAATATCTTCAATTTATTATAGGGATTTAGGAACCTTTGAATGAAGGAAGGATATGGTACAATTGCTACAGAAATAGGATGTTAACTGTTTTTTAGGCCGCTGATGCTTGTCGCTGGGTGTACAACCAATGTGGGATAGGTCTGTCTAGAATTAGCCTGTAAAGAAGTCACAATTTTGTTGTGTTCGATCTTCAGAATGTATTTTCATTCTGTATTGGAATAAAAGTCATGTAAAATACTTCCATAAAATAACACTTCTGCAATGTCACTTAATTTTAGATATAAGTATTAGGTGGAATGCTTAGTTTTCTCTTTCATCTCTTTATCTCCCTGATGAGAAAGTCCCTCCTAGAAGCAATAAATAAAAGGTGGAACATCTAACTCTGCAGTTTTGCAGCCTTTGTAAAGTATATTTTGTTTAAAATTCAAGCAGATTCTAAGCCTGTCTTTAAACCCATAAATTATACTATAGCTGCCAACTTGTTGATATTCATATTTGGTCATAATTAATTAGCTTATTCACTTTAGGGTCCAATACAGATATTGATCAGAGATGGTGGTTCCAAAGGGGAAAAATACTTTCTTTTTCATATGCCTTATTCACAGTCTCTTTATGTTGTGTTTTTAGATAGTGCTCAGTTTTTAACATCTGAATGACTAACATTTGCAAAGTTATTCATTATTTAAACTTTTGTAAAACTGAACTTTGATCTTGTAGGAAAAAGTACACAAGTGAAATATTTTCAGCCACCACTGCAACTTAGAGATGTAAGGGCAAGGCTAATTAACTACCTGGGACAGAAATTATCTTTTATTTTCCTGAAAAATACCTTCTGAGGGTCAGATAAGCCATACCAGTAAAAGTTCTGAAATCAGGAAATATTTCTGAACGCTGTCATAGAGATTTGATCAGCAAAGATGTTTGCAAGATAAAATTAGATATGAATGATGTGTACCTGCCAGTCTGGAGATTCAGTCTACAAGCAGTATCTAAATTGTGGCTGAGATCTCATAGTTCACAGATATTAAGAGATTGTCACAGTGATAAATGAGCTCTACATGTCTATGATGTTTTTCAAAGCTGTTCCTGTGCCAAATACAAAATATTGCTGAATTTTGATAATGCTCATGCATATAGGAACAACTCAGAACAATTGAACGGTCTCATCTTTGCAGAAGATTTCCAGTAGGATAACAAAGTAGTCAGGTTTTAATGCTTTGCCAATCCTACTGAGTCTAAGTAAGAGTGGGATTGAAAGGACTTACAAAGATGTAGAGCATTATAAAAGAAACAAAACACATTTTCTTGCAAAAATCTTCCCTCTTCTTTATCTAGCCTTCTGTTGCAGCTGATGAGAGTGACTCTGAGATTCTGAGGCTGGGAAGGAACTGTGTATGTATGTACTATTTTTTTTAGCTCCACATAGTTTTTGTGCTAGCTAGAGTTTCAAAACAAAACAGAAAAACTCCGGGCTTTTAGAATCATTGCGGAACGCCTAGCTGTTTGAAATGCTGTATGTCCTAGCAGATAGAAATTGTAAATCCAGAGTGCTGACAAAGTTGAAGCTCTGGAAAAGGGGTGGGGATAAAAGAAGAATCTGTTTTGCTGTCATGTGTCTGTGGCATCTGGGCTACCACATCCTGCCTGTGGAGAGATGGAGAGCCTGCTGCAAGAGAAGCTTTGGCTGGAGCCAGAGTTGCTGCATTTATACGAAAGTGTTGTGTGATGGAACATAAGCAGCAGCCCAGCAATATGACAGAACCTAAATAGGGGGGGAAACTACACCAAGGCTTTTTCTGAAGTGAGATAGAATGGGAGTGACAATTTTAGAGGAAGTGGCAAGTTCTTTGATAATCTTGTCTCTTTGGTACAAAATGGAATAGCTTTAAGAAAATTAGAAAGCATGAGATATGTTGGTAAGTATGTGAAATAGGGACTTGGTGTGTATTTGTTGCTGTTGATGTTTTACTCACATACTTCAGATAAGGTGACCAGAAAGGCCAATCACATGCTGTGAAAGTCAGATAAAATGTACTCGCATTCACAAAAACATAGAAGTATTGTTTACAGGTGATAACATTTGCAAACATATCTATGAAGATTCTTAGCTATTATCATCAACTAGATGGTTCCTGCTTCCTTTTTAACTGTGCATTTCTCATTCCTTACACAGACTGCACAAGTCTCAGAAAATTAAGTGTCCTGAAGATAAGGAAGATGCAGGCCCAGTTTCTAGTGGGCACACAGTAAAATCCACCTGCACATCTATCAGTAATTCTCATGATATGATTGTTTTAACTGCAATTTTTAGGGCTGTTTAAGAATGAACCCACATTTCTACATCTCTGCTGTTAGCAGCTTTTACAAGGCTAAGCAATACTTTCATTTAATGCAGCTTTATTTATCAAAGCTGCAGTTGTGTTTGTTACATGTTTAGTTTTAGATTTGCTCTCCCTCTTCCTTAAACTGTCAGAAGCACCCACAAACCATGTGACATACATAAAGGAGAGTAGAAACTGCTGAAAGACCACTTAGACCTTTTTCAGAGAAGATGCTCAAATTTGCTCTTGTGCTTTTGTTGCTCCAGTTTTAGTGAGTTGTAGTGAATTACACTTTCAAGAACAACACATAAACCCATGCTTTTTTTATTTTCATTTTTATTCACTAAACTTCATGGATTTAGAACAAAATACTACTGTGTATCAGACCAAAGTATTTTGTTCCACCAGTGAAATCCACGGTCCTAAATTAAACAGGAAGAATGAAGTGCCTTGAAAGTGCCTTTACAGCAGTGTCCAAACTAAATCATTGAATACCAAACAAGTAACCTGAACCCATAACACTTCTCTTACAATTGAATCACTGGGCTGGAGAATCCTCTTTGTCATCTTATCCTTTCTCTATCCACATGAATCCTGGGTTCTTCCTCTCCACCAGCTCAGTATACTCTCGTAGGTCTTTACAACGTCTGCATAGATAAGTAGTGAACTCCCTTGGAAGGCAAGAAATTTTTTCTGGGTTGTTGCATTAAGAAAGGTTTTGAGCATATGTTCCTTACCTTATTGAACAAAAATTGAGATGTCTCCTTCTTTGGTCACATTCTGAGTAAGGGCATTTGACCTCTGTGATTTGTATGAACCCTCCTCCTATTAGACATGTGTTGGTCTGATGTTGGAAGATTGGCATTGGAGAGAATATAAGAAAACAGCTGATTTAGATAATCTCCAATTGCTTTCTTCTGCTAGTGAAAAGGTTGTTTTCAACAAGCACAAAACAGACCATTAAGCAGTTAATCAATGACACATAAGCAATTAATAGACAAGCATCTGCAGGATCAGGATGAAGTTTGAAGAAGTGAGGGCAGAAGCATATAGAAGTCCATTTAATCTCATTTTAGATGCCTAAATCCTTTTGTAGATCAGAGCACTGGCCTCACAAGTATAGGGAACATAGATGCTTTAAAAAAAAAGTAGTTCATAGACTATGTTTTCTGTTGTATTTTATCTCTGAACACATCCTAGTTTAGTTATCAACCAGAATTATTTTTTAAAGCACCATTTTTCTTTGGAAATGAATTGCAGTGGTGATAATGCCTTTTTTTTGGCACAGCAGCTAACAGGCATAATTGAGAAAGTTATTCCAACTGAAATATATAAGTAATGTTTTTCTGTTTTGTACTTCTAGCTTTAGTAGCATACATCATTTTGTCATAAGTCTGTCAGAAGCTCTGTACTTCTCTTTTCCTCTGCTATTAAACATCAAAACTCACTTTTTAAAATCTCCCTGCTCTTCTCTTTATAGCATGCAATAGGGTGCATTACCTGAATCACGGGCTCTGTTTTTGAAAAAATAGTTGAACGAACCCATTCCTTTTATTAGAAGAACAGCACGTACTTTGAGTGACTATCTGCCATCTAACCCAGAGCCCAGTAGTATGTGAACGTGGCAACATCCACATGACAGCAGTTCTAAAACCCTGCAGCTTTCAGTCTAGCTTCATCCGGTACACTGCTATATTTGGGAACAAATTGATTATGGTCCTGCAGGACTTGCAGTTTCTCATTCAGTCCCTAGAATGGGGACTGAGTAAAAAGATGCACTGGCTGTGGTGCTGCCAGTATAGCAAGAGGAACCATTGGTAAAAGTGTTCTCCAGATTATGGAGCACATATGTGCTAGTAGAAGAGAGAGTAGTGACTGCTGTTCCTCTTGGGGGAAATAACTCGCCTTCTATGTCCCTCAGCCCCTTAGCATCACCTCCAATTCCAGCTCCTTTCCTGTAGCTCCCTCCACTGCCTTTCCTATTTCTTTTTGTCCACTGGTTTACATTGTATGCAGCATAGGAATAATTCTCCCTCCATTAGGTATCTTGCTAACATAGGAATGAGTTCATGTGTTTTTGAAGTAGAAGAATTAATATGTTCCCAATATTTTCTAGTACGCCTCTGTTCTTCCCTGCTTTAGTTGTGTGGTTGTGTTTGTTGAGCTGCTCTGAACTGTTTCCTATTCAATGTATGCTTTTATCAATTTTCACATATGCTTCAACTTTTGAGAGTATGGTCATGAAGCAGTCAGAGAGGTGATTACAAGTTGTAAAATGACCTTACCAGTAACTGTTTAAGCATAAGTAATGTTCTGAAATTGCCTAGAGCAAAAACTGCCAATTCAGAGCTGATTGTAATGAATCAGGTTCTTCTATACGAAATAATGTGATCAATTTCTCATTTCACTGAATAAATAAGCTGGAAGATAGGGAACTGTCTATGACCCCCTGTTAACCTTTTCCCTCATTATTCATATCAAATCTATGACATGCATGTAAGAAACCTCTGGTTCAATTTTAGCTAATTATTTGTTAGAACTGAAGGCTCTGTGAAGTGTTACTGATTGTACAAGTACCCAGGGACCTTATGGCATCTAATGAAAATAATCCCAATAAAGGTGCTCAGGCCCGTATGCTTTTTGTCTGACTATCACTGTAACAAGAAGTATCCTATTTCCCAGGCAGAAAAACCTGTGTTTCTCCCTGCTGTTTCTTTCAGATGCAAGGTGCTGTTATAATGTATTATATCTCAATTAGTGTTGCAGTGAGAGCACTGGAGGAAAAATCCCAGGTATGCACTGGAGTAGATTCTGCATTTGTGCACAAACTTCATTAATACTTATCAGTTTGGGATTTGAAGTGTTGGTATTTTTTATGTAAAAAAAAAAAAAAACAAAAAACAAAAAACAATTCTACTTAATTGTTTACTTTTATTTTTGTGGCTAAGAAGAGCCACAAAAATAAAAAATATACAAGCATGTGTTGATTACAATTAATTCCACATGAAGTATTTGCCATGACTTATTCCTGTCTTTTAAATTAAGTCAACCTGATTTGCGATGCAGTTCAAATCAAAACAAACACAGTCATGGAATAGTAAGGCTCACATTCTCAAAAACACAGAGCAGATATAGAAATAGAGGGTGGGTTGTGTTGTCTGTTTCTTAAGGACACCGTGGGCACATGAGGCCCAAGGGAAGTACAGAGATCTTCCCCACTACCTCTGGGAGGTCGTATGTGTATGGGATAACATACACATACATACATACACAGCTCTCCAACTTACCAACTTACTCTTGCTAAGAGGTAGAAATCAGTAGCTCAGATGCCACGCTGCCCACGGACATAGGACTTCCAAGTTTGGGACTAATGTCACCATTCTTAGTAGGGAATTTGTGTACTGTACTCTATGTAAAAGCAATGGCTTTTTATCACAATATCCCTGAGAAGTTACTGATGCCCAACTTGCAATAGGGAAAGGGAAATCTGGTGAGGTTAAATATCTTTCTGCAGTTTACATCAGAGAGATGTGAATGCCAGGAGCCTTCTGACTTTGAAATTTAAGACCATCATCCCCCTCGCTCAATGAGTGAAATGCACCTTAGGAATTAACGATGTTCACATCAATGAAATAACTTTCAAGTCGTGTAATTTCTGTTTAAAGAACCCCATAGAGACTCTGTCTGCTCATGAAGCACATTTTAATGGAAATATGGAAATCATCAAGAAAAAGGAGAGTGGAAATAGGAAGTCTGAATTAAAAAACAAACAAACAAAAACCAAAAACACAGGAATGATCTTTTTGATGTTTAAAACTGTAGAGCTGCTGAATAATCAGTAAACATTGTTTTTAAAGGACAGCAAAAAAAAAAAAATCTCTACTAAATGTATTTGGATCTCACAGGGAAAAAAACATCTAACCCCTCACAGATAAAGCATCTCCTTGGTGACAGAATAATCACCAGAAAAATGCAATTTAAATTGAGTTGATAAAACATGAACTTCTATTAATAATTCCCAAATTTCCATCTTTCTAGAAATCCAGCTTGTATTATAAAATGCGATGATGTTGTAATTCAACTCTCACATAATTTCCAATATCTTACTGCTAGAACTACTGTTGACCTGTTTTTTTAATTCTAATGAATGTCAATAACTTGAAATTAAACAGTTTAAAAGCATGTTGATAATTCTTTTCCATAGTTAACTGTTTGCTCTATATATAAAAAAATGCATTTAATAGTTTATTTCAGTTATGTATATTAAAATCTCAATAATGACAACATTCAAATGTAAAATAATTGGATAAACAAGGTGACATAGCAATTACTAGCCAGTAATTCTCTCCTTCTATAAAATCTATTAATGAAGAGTGAGAAGATATTTCATTTATTGAAAATAATTGGCTAGAAATAAGGTATATGTACTTCAATCTATGATAATTTTTTTAAAGTTGATAAGTAAACATATAGCAAATGATACAAAGCAAAGGATCTCATGTTGGAATTTCCAGTTCCTTTGAATGTCCTCATCAAGTAAGAATGTCAGTGCTCGAAGACTGGCAGTTCACTCTCCTAGTAAAGGTTATGTTTTCACTTGTGCTCGAATGGCTGCTGCGTTCTCGTGTGTCACTTCAGGCCTTCTTAGCAGCAGAACAGTGATGTAGTAGGGAAGTAACCTTGTTGCAGTCTGTCATGGAGATATCTGTTGATAACATCTACCCTTTAGCTTTCTCTTCACAATGACTAAAAATTGTGAATGTTTGGACAGAGAGAAGATTTCAGTTTTCAAGACTACTATCTCTCCAGCCTTTCTGCACTTACCTACATGTGTTGTCAGTCTGCCCTCAAAACAGCTTTCCTTTCCTGTCCTATTTTTCTCACATCCTTATTCCAAACCACATGGCCACAGCACTCGGGGAGAACTGATACCCCACCTTTGTCCTTTTATATCTGTTGAACATGACACATCCTCAAACAGCCCTGAGGACTGATTTAGCTGCAGATTCTCTCTCTCGGGGCAGCAGAGGCAAGCATCTGGAGGGGACCATCTTTCATGGTCCACAGAAAGCTCTTTTGGTTCTTGTATATGTGAAAGGCTTAAAAACGACTGGTTGCACTAACTGTCAATGGTATGGGTTGTAGTGAATCTGTTCCTCAGTAAGCTTGATGCTCCTACAGCATGCACTTTCCAGAGAAAGTGGTAACACTGATGGTAAGATTATTTTAGAGGTAATGTCACAGATGATGTCATGAAAACCTAGAATGATAGGCAGTATTTAATTCCAGCTTTTCTTGCATCTTGGACAGGTGTAAATAATTTTACAAGCTTTGAGGCAGAGGGGATTGAGGCTGATGAAATAATAGCCTCAAAGGAATTTTTATAGCATAGCTAAGAAGTCTTCAGAACATGGGTTTATCAAAAAGGCCAAAGACAGAATCTTGTCTGCACCAATGCCACTGGACATGGTTAAAATGAAGTTTGTGAGAAGAAAAATGAAAACTGCTCTATTAACAGCTAAGTTGGTCCATGATCTTCCTTGACCTCAGGGCTAGTGATTGCTGACCAGAATCTCAATGGCTATTTTCCTGTGACAATTCTATGTCTGTGCTCATTAATCAATTTCTATTCAGCAGAATCAGTTTGTGGAAAACTTGCAAAGGTTACTCAATCCAGAGGGAGCATGTACTGTCAGACAGAAGACTTTTCAGCCACAGTCTTAAAACAAAATTTCCCAAATATCTCATCTCGTATCACGTTTTCCATGACCTTATAAATCACTGATAGCAAAGAACGCATCAGGGCTTTTACCACAACCAAATCATTCATGGTAGTGTTAGGAAAACATAACCTCAGCCAGCTTTTCTTAAGAAAAGAAGCCTTTCTTTATCATTACATCATAAAAATGGTCACATCCCTTAACCCCTTGGCTCCAGCATGAAACAGGAAACGACAATGGTGAAATAGTCAAATATGAATACGTGAGAGAGGCTTTTCTTTAATGCTCTGCACTCATATCAGTTATCATCCACTCTAAGAGCTGGATTTGAAAACAATTTGTAGAAACCCCCAATCTGTTTAAGTCCTTGCAAGGTTAATCCTTACAAACACCTGGCACAGGACTTGAGTGACTTAGAGGAATTCCCCAGACTCAGCAGCCTTGCACAAGTATGTGCACGCACTATGGCAGGATACCCGGGAAGAGAAGCAGTTACAGGGGTGACCTGTGGAAATGAGGAATGCTTTAGTGTTGAATAAATTGGCTTAATGTTTTCAATATGAAGAATAAAATACTGCTTTATTTTTTAAATATGGTGAAAATATTTTTAAAACAAACCTTCAAATGCCTGAGCTTAATCTCTGTTGCCCATTGTGTGTAGGCAATTACCAGCTGCCCATGGCAACCTCCTGGCTAGCTGTCTCCCCTAAGGAGGCACAATGCCAGTACTGTGTATGGTTCAAAAGCCCAGCAGAATTAGTAGAGTCATTTTGTGCTGGAAATATATTTTTATTATAATTATTATTCTTTCTTTTAATATTTTTCATTATATTGTTTCCTTATGTTTTCGCACATGCTTGAGATGAAATTGGTGTATGGAACTTCTGCTAGAGATGATGGACTACTGTGTGATCTCTCTGGAGAGCTGAGCGTAGTTGGTAACTGTGAACAATTAGGAAATAGTACAGCACCAACACAAATAGAGAGATGCCACAGCCTGTCTCTTATGCAGCTATAAAGTCTGGTCTTTAAGTTTACTTTTCTTCCGAAAGGAAGCAATTTTTTTATTTCAGTTACCTGAACTTTTCCGGGATTAAAATTTTCCTGGAGCCTAATCAACTTTTCTGGTATGTTTCTGCTCTACAGATCCCTGCTGTTTGGGCCACAGCAAAGTTGATAGAACTGTTGCTAGAAATGAGAAAGGATAGTTAGTCCTCAATTTTGCTGTCCCAACAAGACAGGAAATTTATGCATGTGGTACATTTTTTTCTGAACCTACAGTGAAGCTGCTTCCATGTTTAGGGGTTGTTGTGTTGTGATGCAGGGCTTAACGCCTGCAGAGAACCTCTAAATTCTCAAATACTTTATTCTGTCCTGTGAATTGGGATGACTTGTAGGAGGCACCTGAACTCTGGGATGACAGTTGAGTTCACAGAGACACCCAAGAACAGAAATGGACTGTGAAATACCCAGCACAAAAATCTTCATTTAATAATCAAAACTGTACAATACTTCCTTGCTCAGTTTGCATAGGCTGCCTGCCTCTGTCAGCTCTTTTTCTCAGCTGCCTAGGCAGGTAGTTTTATACTCATGAGTGCTTTTCATGAAAAATAATTTTTTGGTGTGTGAATTGTTGAAAGATGCTAACTAGCTATAATCCTAAATCCAGCAAGTCAGGAAGGTATTTCTGTTTATGCCATTTCCATGCGTACTTCTTTTCTGTAATGTCCTGATCGTGTCCCTAACGTAACAATGAACTGATATAGAAGTTGGCATATTGCAGTTTAAAAAGATATATTTTTTACTGCAAACTTTTATAAGGAAGAGTATTCTGTAGCTCCTTGCACAGATACGCATGGATGAGGGGATTGTAAGTGTTACTTCTACAATTGGTTCTGGAGGCATTAGCTGGCAGGGTGATTGTGACCCTTTCCCACACATGTTAGCAATGATCTTGTTGCATCAGCATTGTTGGAGATATTGAAATGAGCTGACTTTGTGAGAGTATCCCGAGTTTAAATTCCTTAACTGTAAAGCAATATCCTAACAGCTATATGCTACTCAAGGATAGAGGGAAAAGGGGGAAAAGTGATTGAGAGGCGTGTGATAATTTTGATTTTTTGCCACTGTCTTGCTAAGCAGCAAGTATGTTCCATGGCTGTAACTGTGCTGTCTCTTCAGAAAGATCCTGTTTGTGCTGTTTATGCAACTTCCCATTTGTGATATCAGTTCCATTTCCTTGCATCCAATCATTGCCCCTATTTCCATGAAAGTGTTGTTGATATGTAGTGTGCCATAAATGTGAAGTACTGGAAGCTTGTGTGTTCTGTTTCCACAAAGATTTTACTGTAAGCATTCAGGTTGGGATTTGGTAATTGACTGGTAGGTGGTGGAACTGCAGTTCCACCTGGAGTGTCACTGCAGGCTTCAATGGTATCCCATATTTGCAAGAGCCTTAGACCAGCTTTCTGCCTTCTGCTGAGGAAATCAAGGCCTTGGGTTCCCTCTGCCTCTCCCTGTGCTTGCATCTGCCTAACATTTTGGTGAAGACAAAAAGCTGAGCAGATCAAAATACAAATTGCATTGCTCTCCTCCATACTCCATATAAGGCATACTAGAGGCAGGGTGGAATTTGGCTTTTAATCGATGCTGCTTGTATGAAGTGAGGACATACTGCTGAATACAGAAGTGCTGCAGTCACATTGCTGGCTGCACTGAGCAATCACAAATGGCTGTCACTGCTGCCAGAATTTAAGTTCTGCTTATTGAGAGTGTAAGTTCTGGTGTTACATTCCCTTGGATGTAGGTACCACCTTCATTGGTGGCAACTCATGATAAATAACGGAGGAATAAAACAAATCAGTTTAAAAGCATCTTCTTTTTGTTAACTTCTATTAACTTTCAAAGGTGGGAAACTTATTTGTAGTTAGTTTGATCTATGAATGGTATTGCTGAAATCAAACAAAGGTGGTGCTTTGGCAATAGGACTTGCATGTTTTGAAATAAATAGTAAATGGAGTTTGGTGGCACTATTAAAGGCGTTTTCTCTCTCAGTGATTAGGACTCATTCAAGACATAACTGAATTAACAAACGCCATTCTTCAAGTATCTGCAGGTATTTGCAAGGAGATTGTATAGAAGGCTGCCTCTTCTCTAGCAAGTGGGATGCACTGCAGAGCTTTCCCCTTTAGAATGAGTGTAGTGTAATTGCTGGAAACAGATAAATATTTCTTTATTTTTAGGCAGCCCGTCCTGCTTTAAGTGGACCAAATTCTTAGCAGAGTTGTACCACAGGACATAGAGACAGGCTGAGGATTTTTGAGGGGTCATTAAATACTGTCTTTGCAATTATAGGTCTGATATAATGGTCTCTACTGCATAAATTGCATACACACGGGGAGTTTCTTAAGTTTTCATCCCAAACCTTGTCCTGCAGAGGGCAAATCAAATGCTTCATTCCTTTCTCAAAGACTGTGTTAAGATGTGAAGTTTTTCAAATTTTTTTCTGTTAAAATTTAAGAACAGAATCTCCTGATTGCATTTCTGCCCTGGTCTCAGTGCAGTCTGGAATGAGTAAAAAACAAGGGAGTAAAATTGGATATACAGTATTGTCCATTGAGATGCCATACAAAGCTCTAGAGGGCAGAAGGAGAAGGGGTGGAAAACCGAGCATTCCAGCCATGGGAACATCTGTACAAAAGCACTTTTACAACAAACTGCCAGGTGGTGATGTGGTCCACAAGAAGTGCTGGCCCTGGATGCAAACCTAGAGCGTGCCTGTCTCTCTAGCAGTTCTCTTTGATAAAAGCACATCATATCTGAAGGGTGATAGCATCTTAGAGACAGCTATTTATTTGTGTTCCAAAAGTATTATTTGCTACTTCTACTCCTGTGTGAAGTTAATCTGTGTAACACCCCAGACAGGACTCCTGGCTGTAATTCCATTTCACAAGATTTCAAGGTAATCAGCACTGAGCTGTATGTTTCACAAAAAGTACATAATTGGCTTCTTGGTCATTCTGTTTACTACAGCATTTTTCTGGCCTCACTGTACACTTGGATGGTGGAGATGGTACTTTTATGAAATATTTTCTAGCCTTGCATATAGCAGTCACGAGCAATATAAGATGTGAATTAAAGTAGCAGATACTCTTCCCACAGAGACAAGCAACTTGTCTGGACTTATAAAATGGCTTATATGGGCTGGTTGCTATACAATACTTTGGACAAATATGAATAGTAATTTGCAGTATAGCTCAAAATATAGTCTAACAGTGGGAAATCTAAGCATAGAATCCCTAGATACTGTATGTCATCCATGGGACAAAGTGAAGCAGTTCAGAGGAACAGTTTATTCACCACATGTTGTGGTTGACTAAACATATTTGAAAATTCACCTTGACCTCAGTATTGAGATGCTGTGCAAAGCTCTAGAAGGTAGAACCAAAAGAAAAAATCTGGAAAGGTCTGGTAATATTCAGAATAACATTTGACAGCATCACATTGGTCTTTTAATGAAAACAAAATCAAATAGAAAGCACATTTGAATTGCACAGAATTCAGATACTCCCTGATAGAATTTTTTGTAGTGTTTTAAATCCCATTCCTCTGCTTCTCCGTGGTTTTGCAAAGAATGAAAGGAACAATAACTGTCTGCTGTCACTGAATGCTGTTGTGTAGGTGAACAGTAATTCCTGTGTACCTTCTAGATGGGAAAGAGCTTATAGCCCTTTTAAGACTAGCTTTGTGTGATCCATTTGTTTGCTGTTTGTTACACAGATAGTAGCAACTGAATGTAAGCTTTCAAAAGGAAGGCCTGAAGCCTGATTGTGCGATATATCAAAAATGTAACTAAATGCTGTTTAATTGACAGGGCAGATTGTTTATTTCCAAATAATTGCACTAAATTGCAGTTCTTCAAATCTACCAGCCTATCAGCAGCTGGAGAGCTGTATGTTTTTCTGCAGTAATAGGCAAAAGTAAAAATCAGCTGTGGCAAAGTAGCCTGAAACTGCTTGTTCTAATGCACTGAACAACTGACTCCTCAGCTCCAGATGTTTTCTTTTGCACAGATCACTTCTAAAGCAGTGAACCACAGACCAGATTTAAGTCACAGATTTACATCTTTAAGAGCTCTCTTATAGGATGTTTATATATTAAAAAACAAACAAACAACAAACCATCTTGTGAAGGGGGAATTGCATCAATCACGGGCACATGGGAGCTAACCACACCTGGTTCTTTAATTAGCAGCTGAGCAGCTACTCAGCAACATAGAAGAGTTAGTCTGATTCCTGTACTTTTTTTAACGTCATACTTCCATGTGTGTGTTCTTTACATTCTCACCCACTAACGAAACCTTTGAAAATCCTTACTCCCTAAATGAAGAAAGTTCAGAAAACTTTGAAATAATTATTCTCTGATGAACAAGAATTCATGTCTAGAGCCAACACCCGATGTTAAGGACCTTCATCTGTATGTAGTCAGCAGTCCTGCAAGCACAGCAGAGATAAGGTGAGCTTCTTTAGAGCACAGCAGTCTCCAGAGCAGCAAAATATAGGACAAAGAGGCTCCGTCACCTAACCAGAAGCTGATAGGTGAGCTAGAAATGGATGTGTGGGTGATCAGATTAGCACAGTTTTGGATGCAAGTTGGGAGTGCAGGGGGGCTGATTTGTACCGTGTGGGGGTAAGAAAGGCTGGAAATTGAATTACGTATGGTATAGGTAGCTTTAAGCTGTAGTGTGCAAAAAAGCTGACTTAATTCTGTAGATGCTATGTCTTTCATTAATGTGCATAAATAAACAATAATTTTTAGCTGCATTTAATTTGCCAGTAACATTTACTATTTAGATGCCGCATTTTAGCAGCATTTCTATTAACTTCTTTTCTGTTGTCTGCTTCCTGTTCACTTGTCTCAGTGTAACATAACCTTTTTGAAAGGAATCCATCTATACATGTATTTTACTTTCATAGTAGCACTCTGTTATAACTCAGAATAATTTTAAATCTGTCCCTTATAACGTGGCCTCTATGATTGCTCAGTCATTTCCATCCTATTTGTGCCTACCCTGTCCCTGTACTTATTTTCCATGTTCTTCTCTATCATCTGCCCACAAATATTTTTTATACAATCCTTTAGAAGAACATACTATTAGGCATGCTAAAATAGAGCATTATCTTCACACAAGCTGCCCCCTCTCTCCCCACACCTCAGGAATATTTCTACCAGATGTGCTTGGCTGATGGACCAAACACTAGATGCTGATCACATGATCACAGCTGGAATTGACTTAAAAACTTCTATTCGGTGAAAATTATCATCTTGTTTTATTTTCCTTAAGCAACAAAATGGTAACATGGATGACATCTGTCTTCCCAGCTGTTACTTGTACTCAAAGAACTGCTTCTTTCTCAGAAGTTATCCAATCATGTCTCTAAAAATGAGAAGACAGGAGAAAAAAAAAAAAGGCAACTGATAGATATAAAAAGAATCCTAAAAAGGTCACATGATAAGGATGCTACATTTCCATGTTTTCCTGTAGTTTTTCCACGTCGAAATAAATCCTGGAGTACTTCACAGGCTTCACCATGTGATTGTAATATATGTAAGATAAAGTAAAAACACAGTGATAAAGTTGCAGAACCATTCATCACACAACCTTTGAGACTTTTCTGCATTCTGCAGATTCTGCATGGATGTTTGTGTGTATGCTTATATATACCAACTGTCTATCTGTCTACATACAGTATATTATTGTGCTCTACACAGAGTAACGTGGATTCTGGACACGGTGTTTCTCCCCTATATCTCTTTTTTGAGGTTGGTTGCTTTGTGAATTATTTTTATTTTTATTATTATTATTGTTATTTATTATTATTTTGGAGACTTCCATAAATTCTGTAGACTAAGAACTTGTTTGATTTAAATTATGTTCATATTTGGCAAGACAAAGAGAGTGAATAAATCTTAATCGTTGGAGAGCACAGAGTACTTGTGTTACCTGGATTTCCATTACAAGCCAAAATACAGGGCAATTACTAGCTTCTATATATAGTTATTTGTGGGAGTCTGCTGGCAAGAATAAAAAAGATTTGGTTTAGTAGCTTGGTTTGACTTGAAATCCAGTCGTGTCTCAGGCAAACTCCTAATTTTAAACAAAAAACAGCTGTTTGCCTCTAGCTATACCGTGGATATTTTATATCAGTAGGTGATTTATTTTCCTTTTTCAGTTTCAAAGCATCAGTAATGGTGGTGTGAATTAAAGGAAGTTTACTGTATTTCCAGACTATGTTACTGCTCACAGACAATTGGGAATGTTGTGCATTGCTGTGTAAGCAAACTGCTTTGAAAGCATCTTCCCAAACACAAATATTTACTGACATGGATGGGGAGGGTGAGAAGGGGAGACGGTAAGTTATCTACGGTCCTGCTGTGGGAGAGTCAAATAGGGCAAAGTATTCTATTGCAGACTGACTCAGATGAAATGCTAGTTGATTTTTATCTGGCCTAAGCCAGGGTATCTTTAAAATAAATCTCATGTTCCAGAGTAGGCCTAGAGTTCAGTACTTTCCTATTCTGGGTGAATTGTTCCATGCTGAAATTGTACATATCAAGTAGCTTTGCTGGTGCTGGTACAGTAGGAAGTACTCAAATGATGCTTTAACTTGCTAATACATACTCTTTTTTTTTTTTTTTTTTTTTTTTACTTTTTTTTTTTTTTCTTTTCCTATTGTAATGCCTGCTTCTGCTTCTTGTTTCTGACTGCTGGCTGGGATCCTATTTCCCTGATGATGTTTTGGTTGCTGTTTTATTTTGTCATTTTTCCAAAAGCCTGCAGCTCTTGCCAAATACAAGAATGTAGATTAAATTTTCATTTTGGAATAATACCGAAGAATGATGATGAAATTAATCTTTAGTTGCCTCTAATCTCAAGAAGGTGTAGGTGGGGCCTTTTTCTAGGGCGTTTTCTTTTTTTTCTTTCTTCCTTTTATTTATTATTTTTTTAAACTTTCATCTAAAAAAACCCATCGATTGCATTTGTTTCTGTTTCCATGTAACTTACACACCTTATAACTGACCACCCTAATTTTGGAAAAGCAAAAAATTTCAATAACACAACAGCAAATATTCAATCCCAGATATATTTAGTGCCTTTTTGAAAGATTGAGTCTTAATTGAAAAAGCAGTAAGATTTTAGAGAGATCTTGCAACTGCTAATACATTTTCCAGAGTGAATTCCAAAAGTAAATTAACTGAAATAAAAATGTTCACTCAAGGAGTAGGATATTTCTCAATGTGAGTAAGAAGGGTTATCCCACTTTCAGCTACTTTCCATAAATGGCTGCTCTGTAATTACAGCGTGTGTTAAGTTAGAGGCTTGGCTGGATAGGAATATTTATAAAAGCTGACATTTCAATAAATTGACCTGGTTTACAAGATTCTAAAGGAATAGCAAGAAATAAGGCAAAAAAACCACCTGATGTGGCAAGTGAGGTTATTTCAAAGCAAATGAAACAAAGTTCTGATCTGTGAGCCCGTGAGTACTCATACAGTCAATGCAGAAAACAAATCAAATGCTTGTAAATGCTGTTTAAGGGCTGACACGCAACTTGACTTGATTAGAAAACTAAATATTTAATTATTTGTGGTTTTGATTTTATGAATATTGCTTTCCTTTACTTGCTCTCTCAAGATGTTTGACGTCTGGTGAGAGAAACTGTGGATAACTTTTCCATGTGTGGTGCCCATACAGCAGATTTTGATTCCAGTGCTGTTTGCGTAGCCCTTCTCATGCTGGAATCCCATCGATGTCTATGGGAGTTTCCTAATGAAGAATACTGAAACTGAAATATGAGATTAGAATTTGGCTTGAGAGTTCACATCAGGTTCCTCCCTTCAGCCAGTATGATGCCATCATCATTTTGGTCCCCTGCTGCTTTTAAACAATGTAGGCTTAAAACAAACCCAGATTCCAGTACTGTCTTGTCAGTGTGACCACATTTGAAAGGTCCCTGTTAGCATTTTTTTCTTGTCTTGCTCTTTTTTTTTCCTTTTTTTTTTTTTTTTTTTTTCATGTTTAAATTGCACATGGGCTTGGTGGTAAGATTGTCAACAAGGTTTTAAAGACCTATTTGCCATTGTGAGATGAATGGGTGTATCTGGTACATCCGGAGTAGTCTGACAGGCTGAGCAAATGGCAAAAAAGTTAGGAGGTGCTCAGATGGGTAAGGCAGGCTTCCAGTGATTTTGGTGGTCAGGTCCAGAGCTATGCCACCATGAGGAAAACATGTGCATCTTAATTGCTCTTTGTCTCTTCCAAAAACAAGCTCTCACTGAGCAGTGAAGGGATGCTTCTTGTATGCACAGTGCACTGTGTCTTTCTTTAAAACTGTCATAGCTTAAAGCTTTACAGTAACAGAGGCTTTGTTCTCGTAAGGCTTGCAATGTGGGTGGCAAGGCAAAAGGCAGGAGTAGTCTGAAGCTGTGGCATGTGCTCTCATTCTAAAAATGAGAGAACCAGAAAGAAAAGCAAGGGAAAAAATGTGGTTGTGTATAATAGGAGCCTGGTGCTGTGGAAGGGAAAACTCCGATTAAGACACAGACTTGAGGGACTCGGTGGGTCTGCCTGGGTTGGACAGGACAGAGCAACGTGGGGAGGTTACTTAGAAAAGACCTGCATGTGGGAGGTGTTGCTTGGAGCATGCAGCTACCAAGAGAAAATGCTTCATCAGGCATTTTGATCTCCTCCTGTTGATAAAGGCAAGAGTCCTTGGTCTTCTCCCTCGCAGAAGGTACTGGTTTTGCTTTCACCTAACCCTTGCATGAACATAATGAAACCATCGCTGTAACTTCCGCACCATCCTAATTATGAATGTAATTTAAGCATTCTTTTGGCCTTGTACACTTCAGTAATGCTGACAGGTATCCTCAATGACCAAATATATGAAGTTGTACAAATGTAACATATTTTATGTTTGTGCAGGAGATATCCTTGTGTAGGAGAGAAATCATAAGGACAGATTTTTTAATCTGCCTGGTACTGAACACTCCATTGATTTCCCCTAAATCCGCTGGCTTCTGGATTTCTCTGGAACAAAATGGCTAAATAAACCAGCCCTGTAAGTCACACACTCAGGCAAAAGGCTGTAGCTATTGCTGTGTGAAGCCTCAAGACCTGAAATGAGCTTAGGGACACAAAAAGCCATTCATATTACAAATTACCCTTTGCTTTTGAACTGTAAATTATCTTTATTATTAGGCTAGCCATGGTACTGCAATTATTAGGTGCCCTGTGTCTAAAGGTTTGAGCAATTAGAAGTCTGGGGTGACAGCCTCATGATACAGAGTGATAAAATATGTCCAGTCAAGACAAAGAGATGGTCTATATTCGTGTCTTCAGCATGTATCGCAGGGAGCCTGGAAGCTGTGCTGCTCTTAAACATTTCAATTAGCCCTGACATGGCCACGGTGAGCCCACAGATTATCTCTGTGTTGCTGTTAAGTTTTTATGAGGCTATCCCCTCAGATTACCCATTTCCACGGCAATCTATAAATCTGAAACTGCAACATCTGATTAATTCTCCCAGAAGAGAATAGTGAAGATACAGATTTTTTCATTAATGAAGTTTGTGCTGTTCTGAGGTCTCATATATTTTAGCCATTGTTTTGCAGTTTTTTTTTTTTTTCCCATTCTAATCTCTTTCCTAAGGTACCACGGCAGGCAAGGACTTCAAAATCATCCACTTCCTGTGGCCTAGCAAATTGACTTTTCTTGCAGCGCCATTTTGCAAGCTGATGGCTGTTCTTTGTTGTTTTCAGCATGAACAAAGCTGTAGTGTACCATAATTATTTATTACAAACAATTGCTTGGCATCACTTTGCTATTGAGTATTGTACAGTCTTTCTTTTATACACCGTATTCCAAATTAAAAGTCATGTGGCTTTGCATATTTTTGAGCTTTGAGATCAAATGAACCCAAAAATGTAAAATGAAACTGAGATAAATCTGCTATATATTTCCTCATCCCAGATGGAAAATTTGAGAAACAAATCCTCCTTCCTCCTTGGCGGATAGGGAAGCTGAGGCACAGATGTCTATTTAAAGGTATTCTGGTGGCAGACAGAAGAAAATATCTGTCTCTCAGTTTCTGTCTTATCTGGTGGAGAACACTGGATGATATTTATGTGGTATTTTCTTCAACAAAGCAATGGCTTCACTGTAGCATTAGATAAATGAGCTGAATGATAAAAAGGCAGATAAGAATCCAGATGTCATGTGTAGGAATGGCCTTTTGATTAGCTTATGAACTCTTGAAGTAATGCTTCCTGGGTTCTGTATCATAGAGGCCTCCAGAAAGGTGTCAGAAAGGCAACGTCATTTTAATGTTTGTATCTGTAATTTTCACGTAAAGATAAAAGACATACAGGCTAGATAACTTCAGTCCATGGAACGTGTTTTGTCTGGATTTTTCAATGTTTTCAGTGTGACTATAGCAATAGCGCTCCTTTGTCTGATGTTTGAAATTCTCTGAAGGAAGAGCACTGTCCTCCAGCTGTTTTTTCCCAGCCTTAACCACCCAAACAAAAAGCTTCGTGGTCACTTCAGCTTGGTTTGGTTTAGCCATTTCAAACTTGCCATCTTCTGCCCATTCAGCAGTACTGTAATTCCCTGCCTGGGCACAGGATGAGATTTGCTTTTATCTTACAAACAACATATGCAGAAATACTTTCTAGGCTCAGGAATGAACTAGGCCAGTGAAACAGGTCCAACAGTGGCCCATAGGGGTGATGATGAGTCACCAGCAAGAAGAATGGAAAATCCAGGAAAGGTGCAATGGTCTGTGAAACGCCTCCTTGGTTCTGTATTAAAAGCTGCAATGCTCTGGCCAGAGGCCAACAACTCATCTTGGTCTTTCTGTTCACATTAGGTGAACGTGCTTTCATGTTCTCAGTGTGTACTTCTACTAACATCTGTCTTAAGGCAATTGAGATTATTTTCTGCCGCTATATCAAATGCATCTTGAGATGCAAGAGAGGTGGAGGCAAATATTAGTGCAAGTCAAGTGAAAAGTGTTGTGAACAACCTGGTAACATGAAATATAGGTATTTTGGGGGTAATTTTATAAGCTTACAGTATTTTGTATAGAGAATAAAGAGTGTATTTGGTTCAAATTAGGTATGCTTTGTAGGGGTTCGGAGGTGTTCCTTGCTTTTAATATTCTGTGAAATCATAGATAAATATAGGTGCTTCTATCACTTGTGCTTTATGTATTTAGGGTTATGTGTTTCTTTTTGAGTTATATATATTTATGCTGAGTATATGTACCAAGTATTCTATTCAGCAGTGGTCAGCCTGAAGCAGCCTGCCATGCTTTTTCAGCAGCGTTATGCATATTGGTAGGAATGCCTGTCATCTCAAATCTCATACCAAACCTACAACTGCTCCAGTTAAATTCTGCATCTGTCTATTGTTCCTTCGTATTCCTTGGGAATTATACTCCACAGAAATCCATGCAACTAATGCATGCATTTTGAAACTGTCTGCTTTTGATTATTTGGGATTTTTTTTTTGAAAGACGTTAACTGATTGGTTGGTGCTATCTGGTAATTTTATCACAGCAGTCCCCATGCACGTTATGCTTTCTTAAACAAAGCATTGCATTGTAAATTACAGAAATAAAGTTTGTGTTCTTTTTAGACCAAAGTGTCTTTTCAAATAATGAGCTCTATGCCTCCCACCTCCACTTTGCTTTTTCAACAGAAATTTTAGTTGTAATAAACTGCTTTCTCTCCCTTGTCTCAATGTTTCCATCTCAGTTTATTTTTAAAAAGTATTTCTCATTGAAGCTTTTCTTTTTCTTTCCTGCAGTAATATAATCTGCCAGTCATTGGTTTTCTAGCATAGATACCAATGGATTTATGGAAATCAGTGATTCTTATTTTTTTAAAAACTTCTTTAGTATTTTCTTTGTGCAGTGATCTGATTTAATTCCTCAACAGATACATATGGTAGGACAGAGAATTTCCTTTCTTTAATGTAAAGGGAACACAACTGCTGATGCACGTGTCAACACAAGGAGCTGTTCTGTGTATTTTATGAGCACCAGCACCAGGGAAAACCCAAGGCATTTTCTGGATCCCCTTTTGGCAGCGAGAATGATTCACCTGCCTAGAGGACATGAGTGGTTTACACACAAATGTCTGCCCTGTTATAGCCATGGAACCATGCTATTTTAATAAGGCCATTAGGTATCAAAGATGTATGAATCTATAGCTGTAATAAAGGGCAGAGCCACTTAATTTTTGTTGTATCTTGATGCCATCCAGAAGGGATGCATGTACCAAAAGTTGCCTGTCTTCAAGCTAGCTGGAAATATGGCTGTCTTTCATATCAGCTATCCAACAGGCGTAATAGGCATATAGTCATTGTATGAAATTCAGAGTATGAGATGTTATGCATTTTTTGCATATCTCACCTTTTCCTTATTCCTCAATCTGACAAAACTGACTGTACCTCTCCTCTCTCTCTGTCCAACAAGGCCTAATTCCCTTATTAGTCTCTTTCTTGTTAATATGCCCCTCTGCTCTGCAGATTCTAACAAGCCATTTCTCTCAAATTGCCTAATAGCTTAACATAATTAAGTTAAATCACAGCAATTGCTTCCAATCTATATTTAGCTTCAAGTTTGCTGCTTCTGCTTCAGGTGTGAAGTTACCCTTGTATTCCTGAAAGTTCACCCATTTTTTCCTGTATACAGCAATTGGTCTAATGAGATGCATTCCTCTTCTCTGCAGACTTCACCTTCCCTTACAATATATGAGATTTTCTTCCACCAAATGACAACCGTGTCAGAATGTTCTGCATTAGAGCAGTGCATGGTGTAACTCTGGTCACCCCAGCTGATCAGTGCTGCCTTGGCTCTAGAAATGTATGCATTGTGAATGATATAATTGTTAGGAATGTCATCCTTTTAAAGAGAGACAAAAAAGAACAAAAACCAACAAAAACAGCCCAGTTCATGGATGCAGTAGAAGGGGAATCTGCATCATTAAACTGATTAGAAAGTTCCAGAGGGTCCTAGGTTTTGTAGCAGACTTAAAGTGGCTCTTCTAAAAGGGCTAGCGAGTTCCTCTGTCCCTTTCTTCTTACTGTTTAGTTCAACAAATCTTTTTTCTTTTCCCCTTTCTTTCTTTATCCCTCCTGATCCATTGCCCCTTTCCCCTGCCAGCTGGCTCCCTCAGCTGCTCATTGATCCCTCAGCTGCTCTGGCACTCCTGCTATCAGCACCACGGGAGGCAAAGCAGCCACGCAGACCAATACAGGAGTGAATCCCAGAGCTGCAACAAAAAAAAATCCAAATTTGTTCAGTTGCTCTCTCTCTCTCCCATAGCAACCCTCTTTATAATTGTAGGTCGGCATTCGATAGTCATGCTTTTTGTATTAACAGTAATAGCTCTGATGTTTCACCTAGTTTCTGCAGTTTCTGTAGGGTTTGAGTTCTGGCTGAGCTCTGAAAGCCATGCATCACATTGTCATGAGAAAGTCCCCGAGTATGTTAGCAGCCCTTTGCATGCTTCCAAGTGCCTTGTTGCTGCAGGATCAGAGTTTGCAAAAGGTAATGCTTTTAATTTGAGAGGTGAGTGAGGGTGGAGCAGGAAAATTGTGAGAACAGGTTTGGATGTGGCCACGATGAGTTATGTATCCCTTCTGCTCCTCTTTGTTGGCTGACTGTGCTGTGTAAAACAAATGGCATGATGAGAATGAATTCAGACATGTCGGAATGATTTTACATAACTTATGCACACTTTCCATCCCCTAGAACATGGAAGGAAAAGGTGACAGAGATAAGCTGCAGCAATTTAGCAGATATAACTGCATTTGTTTCTGGTGTCATTTACGTTTAGGTACTGCAGGTCCGTGCTCATGGTGAAGATCAGTATGTCAGTAGCTCTCATTGTGACAGCTCTCAAGAGCAATGGCTGAATTTATTTTTAAATTTTGATTCTAATGTACAGTGCCAGTGGAGCCGCGCTGCACTGAGTGTTTATTGAAAGCAGGTCTAGGAAGCATGGCCCAAAGCTTTTATAGCCAGCAGTGACTTAGCTGCCTACAAGTGCCAGTCTGTATAGTCTCTCCTCCTCCCTCCTGTTTTCCTTAGGTGCCTGCACCAGGTTATCAGAAACAAACTGGATAATCCACACTATTCAGTAAAGAAATTGGAAGTAATAAAAGATCAACTATTATATGACATATCAGAAATAATTTTGTTATTGTTCTTTTCACGGGCAGGTCTGTGGATGTTTTACAAGGATTATCTTTATCATTGCCATGCTATCCAAATGCAAAACCTTGTTCAAGTCCACCCAGCAGGTCTGTGACAGAATCAGAAATATCTGTGTCTCTATCCAGCTCTCTGTGCATTAGTGAGAAAAACATGAGCCAAAGAATTCACAATCTGAATGTGGATTCAAAATTTCACATATGGTTCCTTTTTCATTGTGGGTCAAGTTGGAATGGGAAGTCTTTAGCATTCTGTGTAAGTTGTCAACACTGCAATACACTGCAATATAAAGATGCCACTAATTTTCTGAATTCAGGTATCACCAGTGGCAATAAAAAAAAAAAAAAAAAAAAAAAAGGCAAAAAGTTCTATTAGAGTAAGCCACCTATTCATAAAGATCTGTGGGAATAGGATAAGCTAAAAGGAAAGGAGAGTAGCCATGCAGAGTTATAAATGGCTTTAAAATAATCATAATCATGAATATTGCAGAAGTCGTATTGGTAACAGCTTAAGTATATTTCCATAGGTGTTTCTTTTTATTTACATATTAATTAGTAGATACCTAAGATATTATGTTACTAGAATGTCCGTGATGTTCATGTTTTATTGACAGACTATTGTACCCAATAAAAGTTGCCAGATGTGGAAAATTAATTTCTACAGGCTTAATTGATTGCAGAATTTCTTACTCTGCCAGTTTTATTCTGTGCAACACTGCATCTGCTAAGTGTGTCGTGTGAGTAACCCTGCAGCTGGGTAGCTGCCCTTCCTAGCCCTTAGTGGTGATAGGCGTGGGAGGTCTCTGTGTACCATGCAGGCCAGTCTCTTTTGGAATCTCTTGGAGAAATGTCCTGTTGCAGCAGTCAGATGGGGTCGATGAGTATCCTAACCTGAATACCACGGTTTAACAGGAGCATCACAGCATTCGAGTCTTTTTTCCCATACCTGCCAGTATTGTACTTTTCTGAATACGGATCTTCCTAGCAGCTTCAGCATTCTTTTGCTCATACAACCCTGATTTTTGCTGAAGTGCAGCAGGGTCTGCTTTGTGTGCACCCTCCCTGTGCTGAGGACTGCTCCTGAGCTGCATCAGGCAGAGTGAAGGAAGAGTGCATGACCTCTGGAAGCTTCTTCCTCGTTCCCCTCACCCAGAAACCATGCCTACCCTCTTCTCACCTCTGTGCCTCTGCTGACAGCCCCCTCCAACAGCCTTTTAAATTCCAGTAGCCTTTTAAAGGATCTGTTCAAAACTTAAAATGTTTTGGAGGGAAGAAAAAAGCTTTTCACAATTCAAAGAATAGGTCATAACACTCAAGGTCATCACATCCTTGCCACCACATGGTAGGACTAGGATAATTAATCTCCATTTTTGAATGTTGAAGTATTTTTTTTTGGAAAAGCCTTTTTAAAACAAAAATAATATAAAGGTGCCATTCCCTTATGAGAGTCAACGAAAGATCATTTGCAATTATACTATCAGTGAGTTTTGTTGTTTTCCTGACTGCTCCTTACATCATCTACTTTGAAAAAACAAACAAACAAACAAGCAAAACTTTGAAAAGTGGAACTGGCATAATGAAATGTATAGTAACCTTTCAGGTCTCCATACTCTGGCAATACTTCAGGGGCAGCTGATAATTCTGTTGCGACTGAGGTCAGCATCATTTGACACTGCAAGGTGCGTAAATATTTGTCTCACAAGATAATGCAGGCAGACATGATTTGTGGGATTACATCCTTAACTGATCTAGCTATTGTCTAACAGCAAGATCCCTAGCTAGGCTGATGGATGGAGCTCAACAAAAGTTATGAGCAAGCTTCTCATATTTATCCAATTAATGCTTAGCCCTTTAGCCTCGAGATCTAATTTGTTGCTCGATAATACTAATTTTGCTTTCCTTGGTACACCCATCTTATTTTACCCTGTTCTATCATGCCCTCATATGACAGGGAAGAAAATACACTTTAGACAGCTATCTTATTTTACGGATGTACGGAAAATTGCTATTTCTGCCTTATTTTTTTTTAATTCCCTAATGCAGCCGGATCCTTTGGTGGTTTTTAATGCTGTTTCTGTGTTTCAGTGCAGTTCCATTTTCTATAACATCTGAATCTCAAAAACAAAATGCAGTTAATATATGTTAAAGTAATATTGTAGAGGGAGTTTTTCCATAAGGTTGGTTATTCTTTCAAGATTGGTATCTATTTCCGAGCAGTATTTGCAGACTTCTTGCTTTTCTTGTATTTCTGTGTTGTTTAAACAATATAGACATAAGATCATACAATTTACCCTCTTCTCTGATCTCGGCGAGCTTTAAGGCATCTTAGAATGGGGATTTCTAATGATGATGAGTGACAGCTTAAACTTTTTCATTGTGGGTCAAGTTGGAATGGGAAGTCTTTAGCATTCTGTGTAAGTTGTCAACACTGCAAAAAGTTATGAGCAAGCTTCTCATATTTATCCAATTAATGCTTAGCCCTTTAGCCTTGAGATCTAATTTGTTGCTCGATAATACTAATTTTGCTTTCCTTGGTACACCCATCTTATTTTACCCTGTTCTATCATGCCCTCATATGACAGGGAAGAAAATACACTTTAGACAGCTATCTTATTTTACGGATGTACGGAAAATTGCTATTTCTGCCTTATTTTTTTTTAATTCCCTAATGCAGCCGGATCCTTTGGTGGTTTTTAATGCTGTTTCTGTGTTTCAGTGCAGTTCCATTTTCTATAACATCTGAATCTCAAAAACAAAATGCAGTTAATATATGTTAAAGTAATATTGTAGAGGGAGTTTTTCCATAAGGTTGGTTATTCTTTCAAGATTGGTATCTATTTCCGAGCAGTATTTGCAGACTTCTTGCTTTTCTTGTATTTCTGTGTTGTTTAAACAATATAGACATAAGATCATACAATTTACCCTCTTCTCTGATCTCGGCGAGCTTTAAGGCATCTTAGAATGGGGATTTCTAATGATGATGAGTGACAGCTTAAACTGAAGGAAGTAGATTTAAAAGCTGAGTGTGCAGTTACAAGTACAGATTTTTTGAAAATCCGAGTAAATGTATGAATTTTCAGAGACAAAGATCAGTGCAAATTGTTTCCCATGAGCCAGAAAAGCAGAAATATATCAATCACAATCCAGAAATCCAGATGTTCTAACCTAAGTTTTTGAGAAAATAAAAGTAAATAAAGTTTAATCGTAATTGCTTCAGCATTAATTCTGCAATAGCAGCAAGAACAATTTGGACAAAATAATTTCCTCAAACCAAAAGAATATTAAAACTGGAAAAAAAAAAAAAAAAAAAAGAGGAGAGGCTTGTCATTCATACTGGAACTATTTTACGTAACAGCTTTATCCTGACATTAATCCACAATAAGGTGAAGAGGTGGCTTTGGGTTGTGTTTTTTTGTTTGTTTTGTTAGGGTTTAGGGTGTGGTGGTTTTGTTTGTTACTTCATTTTTCTTTTCATTTTATTCGTATCTGTCTTTTTCCCTTTCTAGCTGTAATACAGTCATTTTCTACAAAAATGTCACTTTGAAATTAAAACATTATGTTCCTGATGCACAGGAGGAGTTCCAATATTTCACAATTACAGCAAGCAGCACAGCAAACAAGATGGAGATCTGCACTAAGCTTTCAGACTGTGGTCTGCTTTTGTGACCTTAGTTTGAGTAACACAGCTGCAAAACACAAGTGCTCTGGAGGGACAAGATGATGGTTTGTTTTACAATCTTTTAGTTTATTTAGCAAACTAAAATAACAGTTGCTTTGTAGTCAACTTTGCTGGACAGATAAACAATAGTGACAATTTCATATGATGTATATAGACAGAAGAGGTTAGCTGCAACCCCTGAGTGATGGAGCTTGTCATATTCCCTTCTCCAGTAATGCACAAGGTTAGAAATCAATGTCTTAATCATGGGCAGCTCTGGGCAATTCAGATATATCACACACAAACAGGCTTCTAATTACATTTAAGAAATACATATCATACATATATAAACTGACATAAATATCAGAGTGGTGTTGCTAGCTGTCAAAATGGATAAGTATAATTCCCTCAGTGGCCCTTGACAGGTTCAATACCTGCTACGGAGGTGCTATGAACAGCATTATACGGCTGATTGAGTTATGACAGCTCTAACCCAACAGGGAAGCGAGGCAGGAAGGAATAGCCTGGGCTGCAGACAAATGATGATAAAGTGATCACTTTAAAGAACAATCTCCATAATATTTCATGCTTGCTGCACGGTGTAAAGGCAGTCTTGACTGCGGGGCTAACTGCTCTATCAATTGATTTGATTCACTGCTGCAGCTACTCCCAGTCATAATATTTCAAATAAATGGCACCGTGGATAGAAATAATATCTGCATCAATATTAACCCTGAAAGGACTAATGGACACAAGCTATAATTTCCTGGACACCCTAATAATGCATTTTGACTGGGTTTGGCATGGAATGATTTTTTTCTTCTTCTTCTCTTATATATGTATATACATATATATATATAAACACCATATTGTTTACTTAAACTTTCTTTCTTTCATGGCAGTGAAAAAGCTTTGCAGTTCAAGCCTCATTCACAGTTTCAAGTTTAATTTTAAAGGAAATTCTACTTAGTATTATTTTTAACTGTTTATAGCGAACATCTTATGTTACAATTGTATTAATTATCCGAAAGGAATGGGATGTTGAGCATTTATTTGCATATGTGTATTATACAATTTTTGTGCGCATGTGTACATATGGAAAGAATCTGCTATGATTCATTTAAAACAAACAGTAAAGGAGCTTAAAATTAATTATAAATGAGAATGGAGTCAACAAATTATATCCTGGAAACACAAGAAACCAGTAAATTCTAATGGCTATACAGGATGTTAGGGTTTCTTTTTCCTTTAGAAATAATAAGTACTATGTGAGACAAGCTGAACATGTAAGAAGTAGAAGTGAATTTATGTGTTCATAACCTTAAATCAAACCTGATTTCTATTTTCCATGCAGTTTTTCACATACTCTGCAGCGTAATGGATGTTTATTCTCTTCTTTCATTCATAACACCGTGCTGACATTTAAGTCCCCTTTAAAGATCTGCTGTGCTTATTGTGAATCAAGTTGACATGTATAAATTGTATAATTTTATTATTGTTATTCTTTTTCCACTACTCTCTGACTACTTGGCCATCTTTGGATTGTGAGTCCTTAAAATCAGAGTCATGCCCACAGATTTAGAAACTGTGTAAAAAATAGTATTTCATGCATGCTAACAAGAATTAACCTGGATGGGTTTAAAAATCTATTTCTGTTGTTATTAGTTTGTATCTAGGTAAAGAGTGTCCTTATCAGACTCCTTTTTTTTTCATTTGTCACTTAAACATTTACTATAAATCAGATAGGGTGATGAATCTCGTGGTTTGTTTATATTTGAAGCTAAAATAGAGGTATTTTATGAACCATCCTTGGTGAATGCTTTGATTGCAGAAGTGGTCTTAAAGAAGTTTCAAAGGACCCCATTTTATAGTTTTCTAGAAGATGTGGGGAAAATAATGCTATTTCTCAGGATGCAAAATAAAGCCTGAAGGTTCCAACTGAGTTTGGAAGGCTGGCCTGAATCTAAATTTGAAGTTAAAAATTATAGAATATCAGCATTGACACAACCACTGTTTCTGTGAGTCTACTGTCACAAAAGTACTATTCTCCTTTTTTGACTTGAGTACACAAGCAAGTTCTGTCATACTTGTTGCTTGCTAGCATGCTTACCTACAGATCAGTATCAATTTTACCAGAAATGAAAGCACGTGGCTCTCATAATGTGTATTTTGTTGTTCTGCATTTTCTTAGGAGCCTATGCCAATAGTCCAGGTCTCCTTTCTGTAGATCACCACTCACTATTCCAGTATTTTACCAAGACAACTCTTTGATTTTCCTCCTTGTTTCCTCTCCGGTTTTTTGTGTGTTTTTTTTTTTCCTCCTGTCTTACAATGCATGGTGCTAGTTTTATTTTTCCATTTCAAACTATTTCCTCCAACTTTATACCAATCTGGTAATCTTTTGGTACTTCTCTACTTCTTCTCTAAACTTATTGAACTTCTTTCTGAAGTTTTTCTTGCCTAATTCAGTATCAGACTTTTGGCTCAAGTCATTCAGTTGCTATCAGTCTGTCCTTATCTGGTTCTTCACCTTTATTCCTCTCTATTTTTGCGTGTATCTTTTGCTCCCACTTTGTTATTCTCTCTACATGCTGTGGCTCAGTTATAGAGATAGCCCCCAAATGCAAACCAAACATTCTCACTAGTCAGAAACCTTACACATATTCTCCCTTCTTTGAATTAAAATGCTGGCTTGTCAATCTACATGCTTCTTCACGAATATCCAACATATAATAGTTAAAGTAAAACTTTGAAATTTCGCTGACAGCTGCTTACAACAACAAAACTTCAGTGTCTCTGCTATTGATTGCAATGTCCAGCATTACAGCTCTGTCACTATTCCTTAACTTGATATTTGACTTGGGCTTAAACCTTCTGTGTCTTGAAATCTAGGCCATATGATTATTTTGGAAATCCATTTCTGCATGAGGGGATGCCCTGTCCACTTTGTGCAGCCTTAACTTTTCTCCTGATTCTCCTCATCATCTATTGTTTGTTGGAAACTGAACTTCACTTGAGACACACAGTCAATTTGCAGATGATCAGAAACATTATGCAAAGCCTGTTAACCTGATAGTAAAATAGTTGTTTTCATGTTTGCTATTTCCTTTCCCATTCTTTATCCTTCACTCAGTATCAAGACATCAACCATATGCCTCACCAAACTTGATGACTTATCAGTCTCTGCCACCCTGTCCCTTGTTCCTAGGAGTATTTTTGTTTCAGTTCAGTACAGTTACAAGGAGCTTGCCATTTACAGCTGCAAATTAATTAATTGTTACCTTGCAAAGCCTTTCTAAATGTCTTTCTGACTATAGGTCCAAACAGTCAAGCTCCCAGCTTGGAATCTTGTCAAAATTTGCTGCATATAGATATTTTGGTTTGTGTTACTCCTATCATAATGTCATCTTTTGGTGTTCTCATTGTCTCTATCTTTTTAATGGATTATAAATTTTTGGGGGTGAAGACTGTCTTTTTCAGAATTTGCAGAGTATCAAAAAGAGAAGCAACGTAGCAGTACAAGTAATTAAGACAGTAATAATAATAAAAGTAACTTTTGCACCAGAAAGAGTTGTGAATTCAGCCAAACTAAACTCAACAAAAAAAAATTATTTCCAAATATGAATTATTCCCCAGTCGAGTCTGAGACTTAATTTCAGATGTGTCAACACAAAACACAACTTCTTAACTGGGCCAGCAACGTGCTTTTTAAATCTGATAAATTACAGAGTTGCATCCATTTTCCAGCTAATGTAGATGAAGTGTAAATACATGATGATAATTGAAATACATCCCTTTACTGTATTTGCAAATGGAGAGGTGGGAAGACCCTCGGTATTTTAAGGGCCAAAGAGAATCACGGGAGCAGCTTTAAAGATTAATTCCTTGTGTCTAGTTTAAAACAAGATTAAATTAGCTTGTGTGAGCTGCTGTTAGCAGATGCACTATTACATTATGCATATGATTCCTGACTGCTCATAGCATGAACAAACTGCACAGTGTTCCATTAGTGATTTTCAATGCTGTGCTAAGCTTTAAGTCACATAGACAGGCCATTGTATTGGGTTTACTTTGCGGATGTGTTTTCCAGGCAATTTCACAACCTACCTGATCACTGTTATTGATTGACTGAGTTTGAAATGGATAAAAGAATTAACCTGTGTAAGGGTAGTGGAATGGGGTATCTACAGTATCCTATATACTTAGTATGATCAATAGTACTCTAATGTAGAAAATTTAACCAGACAGGGCAAAATTGTTTTGCCCACCTTCATCAGTCTTTGTGCTCCCCACAGTGTACACCATTCTACTTATCCTATATACATATGCTGTTATGCTTTTCATCTGTTTTTTTTTCCTTGGACACTTCTCTTTCTACTGTTCTCTGTAATCTTGTGAATGCACTGATCTACTTACTCTAAAGCAAACTTAGGAACTTCTGAACAAGGATATTTTTCCTCTCTTGTGTCCACTTTTGAAGGGAAACACAGGCAGCTACACTTATCTAGAAACTCTCCCGTTTCATCTATAAAGAATTCCTACTTCCTCTCACCTACACTCTGTGGCCACCTTCTCCTTCTGCTAGTTCTACCGTATGACCAGTACAGTTCTGCTTTCTTTCATGGTGCCCTGTCCTACCCCCACCACCTTTCATTCAGACGTAGGTCTTAGTGATCTCCAGCTCCCATTTATGACATTTCTCACCCTCCTCTACCTTACATAAGCTGCAAACACACACATTTTTGAGGCCAGTATATTATCATATTTATTGCATATGCTTGACAGATACAACCAGATGTTTTTTATTCCAACTAATCTTCCCATCTGGATGCATACCTCTGTGACCTATTGTAGGGAACTTGGTTTAGCAGAGGGGTTGGACTCAATGATCTTTCAGGTCCTTCCAACCCCTGTGATTCTGTGATTCCCAATACTGGCTAATTAAATGTTTATTAGTGAAACCATAACAAACCCAAACTTGTATAACAATTTTGTGGAAATAAAACTAAGTTATGGCTACTTAAAATCTTTATCAGAAATACTTCTGAATAAAGCATCAGAATTGTTATTCACCCCTGAAACTAACATAGTATTTTTAAATTGTACTCTTGTCATGTAATTAGGATTAGGAAATAAGCTTTCATACAGCTTTGGTTGCATTATGTTCGCTCCCTCCAGCATCAAGAAAGCATTAAATACACCAAACTTCTGGCCATCTGGGAATTCCTGCCCTCCTGGCCAACTCCTTTTCTTTCTTGGCTAACTTTCTTTATTCACAACCTCCTCTAAAGGAAAAGCCACCCAGAAAGGCATTTCTGTCTCTTCTTTCAAGAATCCCAGGAGACTTCAGGAAAAAATAACTGAGAAGCAACGGTGCTACTCAGCTTTTGCTTATCCCACAAGATGGGAAAGACAAAGGAGGAGGAAGGGTTCTTCAATGCATTTCTAGAAAGTGTTTCTGGTCTGCTACTTCCAGGACAAAATTTTAACATAATTGATTAACATTTTTATATTAATTTAAAATACAAGTATCTGTGTGTCCTTTTTCTTGCAAAGTTTAGAAATCTCAGCGTTTTGTTTTGCTATGAAATGAATATTGCTTTGAATCCTGAAATATGCAATAAATTCATCTGTAGACTGTATTAGGAGATTGATTACAAAGAAGGATATATCCTGAGCTGATGTAGTCTTTGTCTTTTGCCTAGAGCTATATCCAAACTCCCAGCCTCTCATGGTAAGCATTCTGTCATATAATTTTGCAGCACTCTCCCCCACAGCCTATGGGTATTTAATTTTCTGTAGTTGTCTAAGCCAGCAGCTTGGAGCTTGGAAATTCTTCAGTAATTTCAGCACCAATGGTCGCTCCAGCTATACCCTTAATCCCTGTAGTTTTTCTCTGTAAAATGGGTGTTGGAGTGGTTGCTCCCTGAGCTGACGTGTTAGCTAATGGTTTTAATATGAACTAATAAAATTGCACAAAACTGGTAACATTCCTTGGAGGTAAAATTGATTGCAGAAGTTACTACATGACTTCAAAATGCTATTGTTAATGTCTAAAGAAACCAATAATTCAAGACCTGTTTTTCACTTGTGCCAAGGGACATAGAAATTAGAAAAAACAAATCAATCACATGGCTTTAAATGTGAAATCGTTCTGTTGAATCCTCTGCCCAGACAGGACCAACTTGGGTGGTAAGGTCAGCAGGGTGACAGAGCTGGCTAGCGGTGACACTCCTTTACCAACACATGCTGTCCAAGCACCATGGAATTGCTGCCAAATCCCAGCATGGCGGCAGCAGAACCAACAGAGGAGTTAGCAATGTGCAACATTTAAGAGAGACCGCTGCAATTTCTAAGCAGTCAATGTAAACAAATATTCTCACAGAAATCAAACACTTTGTTCAAAGCAAAACTTGCTAGCTACATTAAGCATTAGCAGAGCAGTGCAGCAGATACTGAATAAAAGGCCACTGAAATTTTTTATTGCTAGGAGAAAAAAAAAGGTCCAAATGTTCCTTGCCAAATTACTGTTTGCTAGGGGCTCTATTACCAGTTGAACAGCCATTGGTCAGCAAATTGGTCACATTATTTGTTAGTAAATTTGAGAGTGCAGAATTATTTATTGGTAAATTAGAGATGGCAGAATTATTGGTTGGTAAGAGAAGAATTGCAGTGATTTGTTAGCAAATTAGAGATGCTTGGTTTTGTCTGTGGGATAAATCAAGGTTGGTCAGATATTGGAGGCCAAATTAAAGATGGCCATATTATTTATGGTGAATGCTGAAATCCTGCTTTGTGTGTTACAAGCAAGTAAAAGTTGGGAGGGGTTGCTTGGTTGTTTTTCAGATTTGCTTTTAATTTTTTTCTGGTTTATGTTTGTTTTTATCTTTGCATTTTTTTTGTGTGTGTCCATTAAAATGTAAGTAAACACAATTTTTTTCAGTTGATTAATGATAAAACCATGTATTACCATAATCAGAGTGCCAAGGGACTTCTGAAATTGGTTGAAGAAAGGTGTTGGAATGCCAGAACTAAAATCTGAAGCTTTTGCTATTCTGGAGTTAAGCTGGTGCTGTGCAAGCAGTATGAGTTACTCCTCGCTGGCCCACAGTCAGCTGGCACCAGGAGAAGCTAGTGATGTGAATCCCTTTCCTGAGAAGCTGCCCCGCTGCCAGCTGAGGGCTGGTTGCCCTGCTTTTATTGTCAATGAACTGGGATCAGCAAGGACATGGAGCAGTAGGGCCTTCAAAGCAGGAGTTCCTGCGAAGAGTGGGGATTTCTTTGGACAGTGGTAGTCTATCTATTTTGTCTCTTGCACAAAAGCTAAACCACTATGTCAAGGTTAATAAGCAACCATCCTTACCATGTAATAAGGGTTTTTTGGGGGAGAACTGCGACTGAGATCACCGTGTTCTTGCTAGACGACTCTGAAAGCAGTATCTTTGGTCTCACTGATATCACAAACACACTAGCTTTTTACTGAAATAGAGTAATGCAGTGGAAGCTCATATTCTCAGTTGTCTTTAGTATATCTTCCTTCTTTCTTTGCTTTTATCTGCAGAATTCCATCTTGGAAGCAATCTTGATTTTGCATTCTGCATATAGAACGATTTGGTATCATTCGAGAACACTGTAAGAGAAGTGCTTTTTACTTGAAAACTTTGCAAACAATGTACAGAACACAATGGTAAAACAATTAAATCATTTTAGATTTTAACAATGTTGAAGAAAATAATAGAATAGTTAGTATGAAATGTCCATGGCTGTTTATATAGCTGTTGAATTCTGTGTACAATGGAGACCAACACTAATTAATCAGTTTTACTTTTCCAAAGGGACGATTCATAATTGTTTTGACAATAATACAGATGGAGCCAGGGAAGATGTATTTTAAAACTTGAAGTCTTAAATTTTGAAACATTAAAATTTGCTTTTTATATGAACTCCTGTAACAACAGTGCCCCTACCTTTCCTGTCTACTAATTCTGCCAAAAATGATGTGTTTATTTGGAGACAGTAAAATATGTTTGACGTTTTTAAGACATAGCTAAGGGGGAGATTTTGCGAAAGTGAAGGGGGTGAAAAGGAATTTTTATCCTGCTGAAGTAGCAACATGATCACAAGATATCTGGGTTTTATAAATCTCCTGGATTGAGATAACATATGCTGCACATTTTTGGGTGTTTTCATGAATCAAAAAGTTAGAACTTGGAATTCATCAGAGCATTTCAGAAATACAATGATTGTTCAGTATTGGGTTCAGCTTGAACTGCTCATCTGGAAAGCTTTAGCTAAAACCATTACAATTAATTAGAAATGGTTTAACAATTTCAGAAGAACATAATTATAACCCCCCCTTCCCCCCTTCCCCTGTGTAGGTACCTACATAATCACATAATCTGCTCTCCAGAAATGGAATTATACTCTTGGTGCCAATCACATTCTGTTCTCAACTCTCAAGGCTCACACTGTAAGGTGTGTACTTGAGCCTACTTGAATCTCAGCCTGAGATTGTTGTACTCTTCAGGGTTTTCCCTCTGGTGATTTGTTTCAGACCATTACAAACTTCACATTCATATCAAGATCTGGAGTATTGAATTGGGACAAACTGTCTTCAGCTGCTATTCACACATAGCACGAGACAGGAAAAGTAAGTAAGCAAAAACAAATAAACAAAAAACAGCAAGAATAAACTGAAGGTATGCAAAAAAGCAGGACAATGTGGGTGACATTTTGTTGTTTTTTTTCTCCCAGGAGAATCTGGTAACTTTTAACAGAAAATAACTTGATGTGGGAGGGTGGAGGCAAGCCATTAACCTTCATTAGAAAAGACCATGATTTGGGTCTACCTCCATTTAAAATGAACACAGGTTTTTACCAGAAATTGTTGGTCATACTTTCTGCTGGTAAAATAAAATTTAAAAGTAGGTTTATTCCTCAAGCCATTTATCTGAGTTCTTTCTGAGGTCAGTGCAGAAACTGGGATAAATCATTCTACTATGGCTCTCTGAATCTACCTCACCTTCTAACTTGTTATAACAGATAAAATCACAGTTAAATCTCCTACAGTAAAAATTCATGTTTATCGTAAGGTTCGTAACAGCAATAGTATGTTTCCCATTGCTTATTAATACAATTAGTAAAAAAAATTAATAGTGGGAGTCTTCATAAAAATATAAAATTTAAAATGAAATCTTGACCAATCTACAAGAAAATCTTTATTCCAACTGTAGAATTCTTCTATTTTGCCAGAAGTACAAAATATTTGCAATTCGGTGGTTGCATTTCATAGAATATCCTGAATAGGAAGAGACCCATGAGCATCACTGAGTCCAGCTCCTGACCATACACAGCAGCCTAGGAGTTAAACCATGTATCTGTGAGCATTGTCCAAATCCTTCTTGTATACCAACAGGCTTGGAACCATGACTGCTTCCCTGGGGATCCTCTTTCCAGTGCCTGAACACATCCTCACTTGTCTGTATGTATTTTGAGAAAACATGTGAGAATTTTCAAAATGATTGCAAGATCCTTCAGAAAAATATGGCAGCTCTGCCCACAGCAAGAGGTTGGAACTAGGTGATCTTCTACGAGAAACAATAAGAGAAATTCACTGAATACTGTACTGTTCTGAATTTGGTCAAATCTTTGCGAGTTTTATATATCAATTTAGATTTCTAACTATAAATTTCTTTGGCAGGGTTTTTTCTTCTCAGCACAGATGTTTTTCTTTTTCATAAGACTATGAAAGTGATCACTAAAATCTGAGAAAGTAAATCACAGCCTGGAGTGCAGTAACAGCAAAATAGGTGAAGTTTTGAATCTAGAGACTGACATACTTCAGAAAATTTAGCTTTCCTATTTGAAAAGAATAACATGAAATGTCTTAGCCTGACATAAGTACTGCGGTCAAAAAATAAATTCTAAAGCCATAAGTAAATGTAAACAAATGCACATTGTCCTTTTGGCAATTGCAGATATTTGAAAAGCTAACAGCTATTTGAATTGTGCTGTGAACTAACTATTCTCCACTGTAGGAAGAAGATCTTCCCAGGATTCAAATACATTATTTTTCATCTTCACTGTGAAGAGCTTTTTCCTCTTCTTTTCTTCATAGAATAAAAGGCCTTTCTGTTCTTTCAGTTGTGCAATCTCTGCCTTTTAGGGGGAGTTTCTGCTCCACTCACCCATCACCACCACCCAGCAACTCTGCAGTTTCTGTGCTTGATCTAGGAGAACAATTGGTAAAGGGGCTGAGAAGAAAGAAAAGAGAAGTACGCGCATGTGCGCACACATACTTTTTCACAAAGGAAGGGAGGAAGATTGGTGATCCTAAGAAAAACAACTTAAAACATCTCACAGGTAGAAATGAGAGCATTTCCTAGCCTAGCTGTGTGATCAGGAAGGCATTTGAAAGCTTTAAATGGCTTAGGCAGCTTTGCAGTTGCGTGGCAAATGGGTGCATTTGCATTTATGGATTCAAATATGCAACCTGGTCTGAACATAGTCTAAAGTATCCTACATAATCCATTTAGGTATTTCTGTCACACTGCAGTTTCTTAAAGCAACAAGTTTGGGTACAGTCTTCATTTTTTCAGTTATATTTTGAAGTAATATTATTTTGATGCATTCTCAAAGCTTTCCTAGATAGAGTTTGATAAGTTTGAATTTTGAACTTGGATAATTGAGCATCCTGTGTGTAGAAGCTCTGTAGGCTATGTAGTTGAAGGGCTGAGGAGGAGAAAGAAATCCTTCATTGCAAGGTCATGGTGGTTCAGCTGCTTGCAATTTACTGGCAGCTGAAGGCTGTTGAGTGGTAAATGTGGCAGAAAGGGCATATGTCCACACTGCCAGCACCATCAGCATGGCACACGGGTATTTCTATGGTAATAGGAGTTGATGAAGAGATGTGAAAGAGGAAAAGATTAAAACACATATACAAATACTTATACAAAATTAGTATACTTATACAAAATAAGTATTCTTTCTCTTATAGCAAATTCTTTTACGTTAGTAGATATGTCCTGTCTGTCATTTATTCTGTTTCAGTCCTGGTCTTTATGCGTCTGGCATCCTTCGTAAGTATTGTGTGTATTGTATACTGGTTATGTTCAAATGCAATTGTCTAAGTTAGTTTATAAAAAAAGTTTTTTAAAAAGCTGCACATGCAGCATTTCAGAAATATGTAAGGATATTGCATTTATTCTTAGAAAAAATTGGCTGATGAATGACTTCAAGCAGTGATGCACTTATATTCATGTAATCTGTGTGTACTCAAACTAAATGCGGTCACTTTCATTTTGTGAAGTAAATTAAAGGGAAAGTCCTGCATAGACTATTGTGTTTTTTTTGATGGTGTCCTAACCTTAGTAAGAAGAAAACTGGGCCAACTAGTTCTTGCTTTTATTAAAGTTCCTGTTGGCAGCACACTGTTAGGACACATTAATCTTAGTATTAATACCGAGGAAAAGGGACTAAGAAGCCTAGGATGAATAAATCATTCTGGAGGCCATTTGGATGCCTTGGCACCTTCTCGGTTACATTGTTGGTGGATGAAAAGGCTTCTCTAAGTGTTAAGGGGCTGGATAGCACAATTGGCTGATTGCAAAATTACCCACAATAATGTGTGAGGTAGGAAGGAATTCTGCTGGAGGTAGGAAGAAAAGAGTAGGGTGGTTGGAGCACCTGCTTTTGTGCAAAAAAAATAACACTCTCATGGTTATACATGGAGAGTTTGAGAGCTGGTGCTCATAAGAGCCCCATGTAGGCTTTGTCACTGAGAGCAGTGAGTGGTGTTTTCATTCCAGTTCTGAGGTATTTGTTGATACCAAGGAGAAAGAAGAGTAGTTGAAACGCATCCTTTTGTGTTGTCACTTCATAAATTTTTTGGAGGCCAGGGGACAGGACGCATTTTTTCACCTCAAATAAACCAAAAGAGGATTTTTCTATTTATCTTTCTCTCGATGACTAATTCTGAAATACACTGCAAGATAAAGTTGCCAGACTCCAAAAGTGGCTGCTGACATCAGAGGAGATTGTCACACAGTAGTAGCTAAACATTTTCAGTGGCAGTCAGTGAACAATTACATGCTACAATTTACACTGTCTTCTCTAGCATGTTCTTTGACTGAAGAAGCACCTATTATTAGCTAGGCAATAATCAAATACTTAAAATAGGCATGTAAAAGAAGATTTGGAGAATAAAGCATGCTACCATTTAATAAGCATTTCACTCCCTCATTAGATGCACTGAAGTGTAGAAACCCAAGCTATATTGCTATATTTTTAGCTGACAAAATTGCTGTTGAGACGGTTATGTTTTCTCTTTGCATTTTCTTCATACAACAATCTGGTTTTAGAAATACAGATCATCTGTACCGCAATGGATGTAATGTACAACAATTTTTTGAATGACTTTTAGTTGTTAGATGGCACAAATCAATGTTAAAAGAATACTGAAACTAGAAAAGTGAAAAACAATATGAAATGTCTCAAAACATTTCATTTTCAATGAAATAATAGAATATCACTGTACCATTTGTAACATAAATGGGATCATTTGAAAGCTATCAACCTGTTCATGTACTGATATAGATAGACTTTTTCAAGATAGCCAGTTGTCAGTGAACTTGGGAAGGAAATGATGCTTTCATGTACATATGTTTCTTGTAAAGATGTTTAGTTAGTAACAGTTTACAGTATGACAACTTAAGCAATAGACAGTAGTGGTAATGCAGCACCAACAGTAGAAAAGTTGGGCAAGAGCCACTGTTTGTTTTTGTTTGCTTCAGAATGTGAATTTCTAAAGGAAGTGCAAATAGTTTAGCTCATTTCTGAAGGAATAGAACTTACCTCCATACTGATAGAGCATCTTATTTTCTTTCTGCTCATTCTGTTTCTGGCCAGAGGTAAGTGCAGTGGCTTGTGTAGTGACCTAATGTTTGGTTCAATTTGTCCAGGACAGACAATGAGCAGTATAAGTGTAATTTTATTCACATACTACCAGACTGAGTAGTTTATGTTAAAGTTACGTATTATTTTAGAACACCAGTTAAGGAGAGAAAAAATGTTAACTTTTTTTTTAATCTCCACTTCTTAGATATAACCTTAGAGTATCCACTCAACACATGATGAACTTAAATGTCACTTACTAGTATTTCTGTAGTCCTCTTATACCTTTGGCCTTCTGACTAGAGTGATACAATAAATAAATTAGAGAACTGCAAGATGCAATGATTAATAGAAAAATAAAGTTTCTATCAGGTACAGCACCTGAGTACCACTTATTCTGCATTTACTTTGTGGTATTTCGAGATCATGAAATCTCATTGTAGGGTCTGGATGATATTTGTCATTTTGTACTAAAGCAGATGATTATCACCTATTTCTCCATTTCAGGAAACCCTGCAAGGATGTTCTATTGCAGAGAAACAAAGACTACAATCTTGAGCATCTACTTTGAAGGCACCCCAGAAGCATACCAACTTAATGTAGCCAGGATCTGCATTACTATCCCTAAGAAGACTTAAATCTTCGGAATTTAGAAGAAAAACTCTATTCTGTGCAGCATGATAAACTTGTAGGGAAACAGAAGACAAAGTCCTGCCTGATCTAAGGTTGTGGAAAGCTTTCAACTCACAAGAGAAGGTAAGTTCAATCCAAATAGAAAGTGGAGCAATTTTTTTGATGGTATTAATGAAATTCAGTAATTTCCAAGTTGTGTGAAGTAAAATACTACTATAATCAAAAATTGCTTTCTAAATTCCTCACTTACCTTCTTTATTTTTTTATGGGAAGCGCTAGGTAATATTCATATGCAGCACATCATGTGCCACATCAGATGAGCTTGAGCCTCTATGGAAAAGCAGAAGTTTAATGTGTCTTTGTTCATAGAAGTACATGATATCTGGTGCTCAGTTCCACCTTCTACCAATGGAAAGCTACTGCTTTTGCTACTGAGCAGAAGACTGTCCTGGTTTGTAATGCAATTATTAAATTGCATGGGGGGCCTGAGTAAAATTTTACCTTGATTTTATAGAATCATTGACTTTAATGGATTTGTTCCAAATTTTCATTGGTATAACTGCAAGTAAAAAGAGGCCCAGAAAATGTCATGTAAGACAAAATAATTCCATCTTGTAAACCATAATGCAGGTTACATGGTAGTTAAGTATGGGCACAGTAAATTCATCTTTCAGCTGATGTGTTAAGTGACAGCCTAGGATGCTCACAGTTACTTAAAATTTCCTGTCTTTCATAGGACAAGGGAAGTTCATTAGTAATAGTGTCCAAAAGAAATTCTAGGTAGTATTTTACTTAGCTTAAATTGTCTTTTTGCATATGTTCAGATTGTTGTTTTTCACCCCATCTTTCTGAAAACCTAACCAGTTGAGTTGTAACTTTTTTGCAAATGACAGATGTGTTATTGCCTGGAAACAACATACAGTAGAATTTCTCTTAATCTGTACCATTAAACTCCAAAGCATTGATAAAGTCTGAATTGAAAAAGCAAGTGAAGAGTCAAGATTGACGTTTTAATATTTAAGGACAGATCCTCAGGTAATGTAAATTATTAGAGATTTCTTGACTACCATTTATTTTATCTGGTTTTTATTTCTTAAAATAATATTCTATTTTATTTGGTCATGCACCCTAGGTGTTATTAGTCTTGCCTGTTTATATAAAATATCTTGTGACAATTTGGTCTTAAATAAGAGAACAAGGTACAGAGTATTACTCTTTTTTTTCTTCTTTTTCCTAATATTTGTCCTAAATTTATTCTAAAATAATTCTACAAATTAGTTACTGTAAAAATAAATATTCTTTGAAAATTACTGTCTTTCTACATTTACCTCTTTGGGCAAACCCTTCTGCATTTAGGACCACCTCAGTTACTTGCTGCTACATGCAGAAATAAGTTTTGTTTTTTGCCAACCAGAAGGTAGGATAGTGCAGTCATGCTAAGGGATGTTGTGAACAGGTTTGTATGCATTAAAAAAATTTAAGGAAGGTCATGCAAAGCGATACTTCAGCATTCAAGTTAAACACATCAAAATGGAAAAGAGTGCTGTGAGCAAAAGAGAAAACGGAATGCAAACAGGAACATTAGTTTCAGCTTACTAGCTACAGGTCTCCTAAAATACTATAGTTTTTGGATTTCAATTCTGCAATACTATATATTTGTTTTTTCCAGTCCAAGTCCGTAGCAAATTACAAATTACTTACATGCTGTGCTGAGACATGCGCACACACTCACACAAAAGAAGGGTAGAAACAGCTGCTGTTGGCTCTGTAGTTTTGCTTCGAGTGATTCCTAAACTCAGCCAACAAACACAGTTCTCCTTCACTTGTAGAGCTTCTGGTTTGTCTTGGCCCATGAAACCCTTTGTCCTCTGGCAAAATTTCACTGGAAACCTCGAGCAAATACTGTTTGATCTTTTCCGACTTGTCTCAAGGAAGACTATCATGGTTTCAGCTACCCTTCCTCTTCTGAAGGGAAGGAGGGGGAAATTGTATGTGAGGGATCATATGTGTACAAGCCTAGTCTCAAGAGTCCCAAGAAGTCTTGAACAGCTGCGACTCCTGTGCTTAACATGTGCTCTACAGTAAAGCATTTGCCAGTATAACCACTGACTAACACATATAATGGTTCTTACTGTATTTTCCATCTGTATTTTCCATGCAGTTTACCTGGCACTCTTAACCTCTCCAGAGCTACAGGACTGCAAAAACTTCCTCTTTGCCAAGTTCAGTGTGTTGTGTTACAGGGATAAGAGTCAGCAGGCTTCTGTTTGCGGGGTCGTGGCACTTGGTCTTTGATGACTGCCACCCATCCTGATCAAACTGTGCTGGCAACTTATGTATCATCAAATGTTGTTTCAAGCTTTTGATATTTTGAATCAAATTCTATAATTTCTGGGTTCAGAATGGCCCTGAGATTGAGGAATTGAGGAAATGAACAAAGAAAATCGAGAAAGATTAAAAGAGCAGAAGTGTCTCTGACACCAAGACTTAAAAGGAGATTTGCCCTTCTGCTTTGCAGATATACATTTCACAATCATCTGCTTGAATTCTACCCAATTTCCACCTGGAATAAAAACTGTGTGATGTGTAACACAGCAGTTTTACATGTTTGTCTGATGTTCCTCCTTTTTGCTTTTCTTCTTTTTCTTCCTGCACACTTTTCAGATTTGGATTGGCTGCCTGATTTTGGATTACAGTCATTTCCATGTAGTCAGCTGGTCCTTATGCAGTTACTATGATTTGCTGTACACACCACGATCTTTTTCTTTACTCTCACCTTTTCTGTTTGCTCATGTTGAGATTCTGAGTACACCAGATTAATCACTTCAGTCCTAAATCAGAGAAGTCTGCACATCTAGTCAGTCTCTTTTTTTCTGATAGCAAGATGGCAGAGCCATTGAAAATCACAGCCAATAAGAGTAGGTTGAAGAAGACATGGGATTTTTTAACAGGGGCACGGAAAGGTAAAGAGTATGAGAAGATAGCAATTGTTACAACTTAACAACTAACCTACATGGAAAAAACATCAAAAATGGTTTTAATCTCTTCAAGAATAATAGCAGGGTTTCCTTGTGGATTGCTTGTGCGATCCTGGTATAATAAAATTAGCATTTAGGAACTTGATACTAATTATTAACAGGTGCATAAATGCAGTAAGTTTGATTTGTTAGTTCTATCTTGAACTCATCTTTGTTTAGGTTTGGGAGGATCTGACTCAGAAATACTCATTCTGTTAGTATTTTTGATGACTCTAACTCAATGTCTTCAAAACAATGTTTTAAAAATGAATTTGATTTCAGATATCTTTGACTAGATCTGTATCCCAAAATCCTAGCTGTGTAGGAAACATATTTCTGTCTTATCCAGTGTTTTGAAAAGACAATTTGAAACTTATGGCAAACAAAAGGAGGAGTAATCTGTTCAGATTCTGGGCTTAAAATGAAAATAAAGTAAAAAGAAGTTATTTGCTATTTGTTAATTTAGAGTGGAAAATTGTTAAATGAAAATGCAATTTTTTTTGTACAGATATCCACTTAAAATTGTTCTCTCTTTAGACATGAAAAAAGCTGAAATGTTCCTATAAAAGTATCTTGGTCACCAAAACTACCTTTTTGTTCAAATATTTTTACAAGTAAATTAGTTCAGTAGCTCTGATTCAGTTAGACTGGTAGCATCTTTATATTCCAGATTGGAGGAGGAACTGGATACTTGCTTCTGTGAATATGGTCCTACCATAAGTGTGTAAGATGGGACCTTACTGTGGGTCAAATGACAGGGTCATCTCAAGCAGACAAGTGAAAAGCTTGTGAAAAATGTGAACTCTCCTTAAACAGCCTGATAAAGTGTCACTTCTCTCTGGTTTAAGTCGGTATAATATCAGGAGTTGTGGAACAGGAAAGAAATGCAGGAGAGAAAGGTATGGTTTTAGGCTTGGGCAATCCAGTCAGTGGAGAGAAAGACATCTAGAAATGGTTTGTTCCTTTCATAAACAAATTATTTGTTCTCTTTGTATCATTGCTTATTCATCTGGATTATTAGGAGGTTATTATTTTTTTTTGTTGTTGTTTTAACTCTTAAAGCCTTGCTATCCACCTTCAAAACTGCCTCTAGGCATCTTTGATTTGTATGGTTAGCATTTACTCCCTAAGGTCTTATCGACCTTGGCAGTATTACAAATCATATTTTCACATGCATGAGTCGCCCTTGACTAATTTCTCCAGTACAGTTTGAACATAAATAACCTTTTCTTTGGCAGCTGCATTTTATTTATTTATTTATTTCCCACCTGTTTATTTTCAATAAACCTGGCGTGAATAAGTGTATGGTTTTATGGAATACTGCAAAGTAAATCTGTATCAAGATCTGGTTAGATATTTGCTGTCTTGTGGGTTTTGTTGTGTGTTCTTTTTTACCCCTATTGTGAGTCCTTTTTTCTAATCTCTCTTTCAAAATCAATCAGTTCACAGTGACTTTTGATGTTATTCCTCCCCATGGTAGTTAAGCGTTTCAAAGAATAGAGTGAAATTAACTTTCTCATTGTGACATTGTGTTTATTTAGTAAATATAAAAAAAGATAAAGGTTCAGAAAGTCTTGGGTTCTGCAAAATCTGACTTCCAGTAAATAGCAAGTCAGGGTTGCTGATAACATCAGATGTTGCAGGTAAAAACATTAGATAACAACTCAGTGAAGAAATACAAGGGCATAGTAAAACTCCAATATCGGTACCCATGCATCAAGAAAATACCTTATGCTGAGCCATGTAGTTTTTTCCTGCATGAAAGTGCAGCATATGAGCACCAGAGTGTCAGACAGGAGACAGAGCTGTTACCACATTTGTTGCAGATATAGGATTTGAACTGCCAAGCTACGAAGTTATGCAGCTTGGCATCAACAGAGAAGTTGATAAGAGTTGGAAAGCAAAATTTCTCAGTCCAACTTCAGCCAGGCCACTATAGGCTGGTGCATAAAGGGAAAGCATTGTATTATGGAATGCTTTAATTGTGACAGGTCTGAGCATTGTTGGAAAACTGATGTGTTCTTTGTGCTTTCTGAGATATGCTAACAATTGTAGCAGAAATCAAATAGCTTTGTTTTTAACTTATCTGTAAATAAGTAGAAGACCATAAGATGAATCCAACAGCAAATAATTGTTATGGAGTAATTCAGTTTTTTTAATTTGCTCCTGCTAACATACTGTTAAATAATTTGCTGCTCTGAAAGTAATGCCTCCTATTTTATTATGTTGGCCCACAATGTCAGAAGTGGATGTTGGTGGTACGGCAGTAGAGGTTGAACCTTCCCACCAATTCCATTCAGTTTCCTTCTGTGGGACAGATGGCAGCTGAAGGGCAGTCTGACTGAATGGCCTCTGACATGGAAGTGTGGATGAAGCAAAGGTGTGCCATTGAATTCTTCCCACAATAAATGGCACCTATTGACATTCATTGACTGAATGTCAATGAATGCTTACTGAACGTTTTTAGAGACAAAGAGTGAATGTGAGCACAGTGAAGTGGTGGGCGGTGCCTTCCAGCAGCGTGACAGAACAATGGTCACCTTTGCTAGTGCAGATTTGTACAAGTGTAGCACGCAGGTTCTTGTTCGTTGCTGGTGAAAGTGCAGATCTGATGGTGGTGTCGACATTGAAAAATAGTGTTTTGTATCTGAGGGTTTGTTCTATGAGATGGTGTTCTATGCTCTTTGTATCTTTTGTAGTTTCCATGGAAATAACTAGGGAGGCATTACTTTTGGAGCAACGATGTACTATGTATTCAATCACCTGTTGCAGATACAGGGAAGTGAGTGCTTCTTTAGTGAAGTAACTGGAAAAAAAGTGTGCATGTACCATATGATAGTCTGTCTCACAGCAAATAGCATTAGCTGAGGCCCAGCTCTGCAATGTGTTCTCTACAAATAATCTTTGGGTAGGAATAGAATTTTTCCTTCTCACCTGGAGATTTGTCCTCCCCAGACATTTTCCTGACCTTTGGCCAGAACTTTATTGACAGTGGTATGAGTTTCATTGTCTAATTCTTGAATTGTGTTTGAGACTGGAACAATACCTTCAGTTCCTGTGACCAGGTTCAGAAAATCTGGCGGCACTCCCAGCACTGCCTCCCCAGCTATGGCAGGGCTCTGGTCTGCGAGTGGGAAAGGATGTTCTGTCTGCATCGGCTGTTGATGTGCTGCACTGCGCCCCCAGGAGCAGAGCTCAGCAGCACACAGGCCTCAGTGACTTAGCTATCAGAAAGACAGAGACATCATCATAGTAACTTTCACAGAGTGTGTTGAATTAGCATCAGTGAAATTCGGTGTTACGATATCAAAGTAATACTAAATGTTACTGACCAGAGTATCTCTAACATAAAAAGATAATTTCAACTGGGAGCCCTTAAAGAGCCTTTCCTTGTTGAATTTTCATGAGGATCTTTTTTGTTTTCTTTTAAGATTGTAGATTTTGGTTATAAGTTATTACTGCATTTTTTCCCTTGCATCCTGCAGACTTTCATCTGGATTCCATCAGTTCGCTATGTCATTTCCACTGATACTATCTTTCAGATTTTTTACTCTGTAAAAAAGTTAAAAGTCTTCTCTGTGACAGTCTAAATTTAGCAATATGAGCCTGGAGACAAAAGTTTCCTCTTCTTAGTATGCTTGTTGCAGAAATATGACTTTCTGTGAAGACTGAAGCCCTAGTTTAGGGTATTGAAACCTGACTTGGCTTCAACTAAGGAGAAAAGTCTTCAGCTTAAGAAAGAACGGTTCCATTATGTTTTTCACAGTTAGTGTGGTTTACTGAGTGTTCAAAGGCTGTGCGCTCCTTAAAGGCATACCTTTAGGTGCCATATTTTGAACTCATATTTTTTATATAAGTTGAAGTCTCTGTAAAAACTCTTGAAGGCTTCTTGTATTAGCTGGCTGAAGTCCTGCCTGTAGGGCACGCGTCGTTCCTTTTAGAAAAGGCATAGGGTAATAGAAAGTTAACAGTGGATAACTTTCTAATAATGCAGCATGCTCCCCATTTCACAGACTTACTGGCAGTTTCAGAGAAACAAGGGGATAAATGTAAAACTGATTTTCCAACCATAAAATGACACCTTAGAGACTCAGAGAAAGATCCAGTCAAATCCACATGCATTTAGGTAAGGATCTGATGTATCTTTCCATTACAAAACATTGAGAGAATGAATATTTTAAAGTAATCAACTTTCACTGCTGTGATGTAGTGGAAAAGTATTTCTAAAACTGCAAGTTGTAAGTATCTGGTGGGGGTGAGAGCAGATTGCATTTCTATCTGAAAACAATTGCAGCTATTTTAGGGAAACAAAGCTTGAGGAAGCAGAAGTACCAAATATTTTCAAAAACCTAAAGGACTACTTAACAATAAGTTGTCTCATCAGTGTTTTGATTCAAGCTGGTGTCCTGTCTTCTCCTCCATTCTGTTGTTATACAAGACATATCATTTACAACACTGTTGCCAAGGCAGACAAGGTGGCTTTTTCTTGTTTTTGCATTATTTTGATTTACTTAATAAGATCACTACACATGCTTCTTCATATGTTTCATGTTAGATTTAATGTTACATTGTTGAAGTTATCATTGCCTATATTACAAAGAATTCCAACCAAAAATGACTCAATGTTCTACAGCTACCATGTGGATGAGTCTCTATAGACTTGTCTTCATCTCTTAAACGTTGCCCTCACTTGACAAGTGCTTCCAGATATTTAGATGGCACCTCCCTCATTCCCTCTTGTCCCCATTGCCTCTCATCCTAGCACTGAGCACCACTGAAAGTCTGTTTTTTTTCACCCATCCTTCAGGTATTTGTACACATTGATGAAATTTCCCTTGAGCCTCCAGTTCTCAAGGTGAACAGTCCCAACTCTCTCAGCTTCTCATTATAGGAGAGGTGATCCAAACTACTGAATATCTCATTAGCCTTCCACTGGACTCCTTCTAGTATGTCGTGGTCTCTTTTGTACTGGGAGGAGGGGATAACACAGAACTGGAATTAAAAACAAAACATAACAAAACAATCAAGCTATAATGACTTAAGGAAACTTTTTACCTGCCGATTCACCATATTTCCTCTCTAATTTTGTGTACTTATCTGAAGGCCAAGAAAGCAGTGAACTTGAAGTAGATCTCGTAACTACACAATAATGGGCATGTTAACAACCTTTCTACAGTTACACCTGATTACTCAGGCTCTTGAATATGCATTACAGAAGTTTCCACTACCTCTGAATTCATCAGTCTCACTGCTCAGCTTTAATTACTTTACTTTTTCTGTTTGATTAATTTGTATTGTTGTAGCACTGATGTGCTCAATGTTCTACTGAAAATAATAGAATAATGAAACTTCACCATTCTTTGCATGCGCTATCTATAAATTTACACCTAACAAAACTTGAATTCAATATTTCTAAACTACCTAAAGATCAACTCACAGATTGCTATTAAAGCACCATCTTATTGCAGTCTTTATCACAGTTAAATAGTGGAGGTTTTATCATTAGGCGGCATGTTCTGAGCAGGAAGCACAAGTGCTTGAGATGGGAGAACTCGGGGATGTTTCTGACAGCAAGAAACCTCATACAACCTCAGTAGGTCAAAAAGTTTTTCCAGACAATTTAGGCTATTTTCTCTCTGCACACAAAATCCTTGGAATTTTCCTTAGTGCTTATCAAGGTAAGATCCATAAAACATTTAAGAAGTCTTGTTTACATATGTATATATATATTTTTTAAGTTGTTCCACCTTCTCCAGACATCAAGTAAAAAGATAGTGATACACTTTAGGATTGACTTTCACTTCTACAGATCTATCTTAATATATTAGAACAGGATGATCAGTATCATTTTATCTTGTGTTATCTGTCCAGAAGCGTAGCTGGACTGACCAGGAGGATCACCTGTCATCTCTGCTATACGTAATTCCACACAGAGAATGGGAGTGCAGGATATTCAGGACGGTTGCCAGCACTCTGCAAACAGCACTCTAACTGTTTTTGCAGTTGATGAAGACAAGGTGCTGTAGTTAAGCTGAGCAGCGTGACACTGCACTATTGGAATGGATTTCACTTCTGAAACTTTGTCTTGCAGAAGTTCACCATCACTGTTCTTGATTATCCCTCTTTATGCTGCTGAAGTGTAGTGTGAATTTAGAACTTTCTAATATTACATTTTTCCACATTTCTCTGTTTTTTTGAAGTGTGCAAGACTAGCCAGAATTTTTGTTAAGAGAGTTGGCATTTTGGCACAGAGCTATTAAATATGAGGTTTAAAGTACAGTTTAGAAGACAAACTTATCTGCAGGTCTGATTTGTACAATGCGTGAATTATTTGTGCACCTGAAATGAAACAGGATTATATAGAGAGATTCTGTAGGACACCAGTCTATATTCTACTATTTCTCTTTTCATCCAAGTGCTAATATTTTAGTTCTGACATTTAGGTTGCAAACTGTGTGAGTCTGAGCACAAGTATGACTTTATTATGACGTTACTGGATTTATTTAGCAACATCACAATGCAGCTGAAGAAACTAAAATAGTTCAACATGTGGCTTTGTTTCTTGGTAGTGGAGAAATGTACTTAATTGGAGAGTCACTGGCCTTATGGTTCGTATGACAAAAAGGGAAGTTGTTAAATTCTGTATAATATCCAAGAAAACTGAAAGTGGATTGCCAAAGGCTAGCAGAAAAACAGGCAAAACTTCAGCTATTCTTAATTTTGGCAGTGTTTTTTTGTTTGTTTATTTGCTTTGTACAGAAATTTATAGCAATCAGAGTACAGTAGAGATCATTGCAAGTAGTAAATGAAAATATTTTTATTTTACCTTTATGTACATTTAGATCATAAATGTTTGTGGGTTAATATTCACTGAATTAGTATTGTTCATATGCTGATAGATGATGCATTTAGTAAAAGACAGCAATAGTCTGACAGTTGCAACCCTCATTAAGAAAGAGGCAGGGTAAAGATTGCACTGGTGACTCTAATACTGTATTTTGTGTGTCCTGAACAGTCTGATTTGGATTGTGTTCTTTGAATAGGATGAGAATTTGGTATACACTGTGCATCTTCTCTTAATGTCTGTCTTGTTTATACAAGATGGTGGGAAGAAGCAACAGTAAACCTGTAGACCTTCTAACAGTAGAACTTAGTTTTATATACAGAAGTATGTCTCACTGTATGGGAAAATTAACACCAAAATTTTTTTGAACTTGAAATGAGTACTGGTCAAGAATGTAATATCTCTTTCATGGCCAATACTCAATTAAAAAACAAACAAACAAACAAAAAAACACCAAAACCAACCAAACAACAACAACAACAACAAAAATGAAGTTCTGATTTTGCAGATATTTAGCATTCTATTTAAAGCATGTATCACTTCATTTGGAGCCAAAGTCTCCTCCGTAGCAGACTACTGTTTCAAATTATAGAACCAGGAAAGTATATGTGATTAGTGACTCACTTATTGGGAAATTTTTGTTTGGCAGAATTCTTCCTGTCTGTTGATGCTGTAGGAGGGGAAAAAAAAGGAACAATGTCGTTCCAGCATTATAAAATGGTTAATCATGGAGGAAAATGCAGTTTTCTGCAATAATATTGGCCTGCAATGGTTAAACCACCCTGCTGAAACTCGTGACATTTTTCCAGTTTCATTCAGTGGAGAATTTCTTACTTTAATTTCGAAGTTAGACCTAGTGATTCCATTCTTCTCACCGTGCAAATTAAATACATCGCCTGGCAGGTTCACCATGGTTAGGGAACAAGACAGACAGCTGGGGCAAAAAGTGGGACTTTGCAGTTGCTACACTGTGCGTTTTAACAAAGCTCACAGGTTATTTTCTTATGTTCCTCCAGCAGAGGAGTTTTTTTTCTTTTTTTTTTCTTTTTTTTTTTTGAGAGAGAGAGTTTGTTCAAATTTGGTGTTATCTGTTGCAGATTTACCATACCTTTCCAGGACTTGCAGCAGCAGTCATTTCTTTAAAAGTGTCTTGTTCACTTATGCCAGAGTAAATACTAACAGAAGTATATCCATGCTAGGAAATTGCACCAGTGTAACTGTAAGGTGGGATAGTTAAATCAGCACTATGTTTAGACTTAAGTGCTTTGCTGGATTTTGGTCAAAACACTTTAAAAGTAGTGTTTAGTTCTGGTTTTGTGCCAGCTGTGTGCCTAACTCAGCCACCTGTATTCACATTTTATGCTTAGCCAGGAGTATGCAACATGTTCAGAATTTAAGGGAAAGTCCCACTGAAATCATCAGGGATTTAAGGATATGCTTAAGGGTAGCCATTTGCTTATCCCCTTCCCTGACTTGGGAGGGATTTAAGCATATGCTTAGCAAAAATTACGTGCTGAAGTTTTAGGCTGAATAAGTAACTTTGTTTCTTATAGTGGCAATGAAGAAATTCTTATTTTGAATGTAACAGGAAAATTCCTAGAATCAGTCAGCCAAAGATAATTGCTATTTGGACAGCTCTGAATGCCCATGGTAAGAAAAGTACATTTTACCCAAAGAAAAACACACCACTTTAAATCAGTACAACCTACAGGGCAATATTATTTTTATTAACACTTATGCTGTAATGCTGAAAGTTGTTATACGTTTGACTCAACCCAATAATCACACAATGTAAATGATATTTAAAGAGGAGTGTATTACATTGCAAAGATTAATTAACCTGAAGGTTACTCTACGCTATTCTTCAGGGCAAAAAGTATAATTTACTCCAAGGTTAAGGCACCTTTACCTTGCCAGAGTACTTGAAATTGTTTTGAAAATTCTTTTCTTGAGAAGCAAGGCAATAAATTATTCTACAGGACACATTAGGTAGTACAGAATTCTGCCAGTAGGCCTACTTCAAAAGTTATAAAATACATAATCAACTCTTGCTGGGCCCTCCAAGTGATTATTTGTTTCAGGTCAATTACACTAGAGAAGAATTTCACACGTGCACTGCTCAGGTGAGCTCCATGGGGCCACAGAGATTGCTGGGTCTGTCCCAAAGCTGAGATGCTTCTTCCCAGTGCCATGCCTTCTGGAATACCCCTACTCTGTCTCAATCTCTCTTTTTTTTTTTTTTAATTTTATTTGAATTGTTCTGCTTGATAAGTTAGTTAAGCCTATAGAAACCAATTCACTGCATATTATTATTTTTTTTCCTCTGTATAATGAACTTATATACTTTCTGTGCAGAAAAAATAACCAAGAGTCTTCAGAAGATATAGATTTATTTATGAAATTATCTCTTGGGTACATTTTACATGCTTGCAGTTAGTCTTTATTTTCTGAATTTAGAGTGCAAGCTGTTTGCCCTGCTGGTCTTCTTGTCAAATCATTAGACCTCATGCTCCAAACTCATTGAAAGGCTTTTTGGAGGAATATTTGTGCAGTACCAAAGGAATTTGCATTGCTGTGTGTTTCATCTCTGTGAACTGCATGCTCAAAACTTGATGTTAGGTGTGCTGGAATTTGTTTTGCTTTGCTGAATGTCTTGGCACAAACCTGCCTGAGATATTCCCCTTTCTATAGCAAAGACAAAATGCTTCTCTTTTCAATCCCTTTTTCCTTTCTCACAGTGTTGTTGCTTCTCTCCCGTGCAGAGAACATGATAACATATTTAAGCTGTGCACAACATGACATTTTAGCATTAATCCTTAATGTTATTTTATTGGAATGTGTAAACACGTATATTTTTCACTGTCTCATACACCACTATAATTTCTTTTACTCTGTTAAATTCAGATGTAATTTAGGGTGGAAAAATACATTTCAGAATTACACCTGCAGCATGTAGTATTAGTACGAGTTTTCCATAGCATGACAGTGATGTTTCAACAATCTATACATATTGATTTAGGCTGATAATAAACAATTTGATTAGGCTCTATCTATAGGCTGTCATTTCAATCACTGTCACTGGTCCAATAGAGTGGAAGGCAGCTAGCAGACACATATGGCAAGATTTCTCAAAATAAGAAACTCTGGCCTGATTAGAGCCCTAGGTTCAGTGAATTGGACAAGACAGCTCAGCTGCCAGGTTATTAACTCCCTCAGAAAATACTCTGCCTTTTCCCCGGGGCCAGCCTGAATATTCTGATCTGGATCGATAAGCAATCTCCGGTGTGTACAAAATGCCAGCTAGAATCATTTGTCTCAGTGCAGTCTCCTTACAAAGGATAAAACACCTGCAGTATATGGGCTTCTCTCCCTCCTCCCCCGCCTTCCTCTTTTTAACTAATGACCCACAGAGAAGGAAGAAGTAACTGAATCTATTCCATCATCAGGAAGGCTCTCTCAGGTTTGTTTTAATGATCACAATGGCTACCTTTCAATCTTATAAAAATTATAACAGTCATGGTTTCCCTGTGGCATGTTTATGTAAGTAATGTGAACTGCAATGTAATGACAAGTGTACAGATGTCATTGTAAGAGGGCCCTTGGCAAGAAGATATCTCAGAATGTCAGAATTTTAATAAACAGCACACTGCTGGTAGGGCTCTCCTTGGTGGTTGTCTTTTACATTCGTAATGTGTGCTGCGATCTGCTACTTGGACCAGAGGTTTTTTTCAAGGGTGTTTAGCAGCAAAGCATACTTTGAAACTGACTGGAGTAGAATTATTTTCCAGGTCAGCGGTGTTTGCCCGATCTCTTACATATCTTCAGATTTGTTTGTACTAATAGCAGACTGTAGGCATGTAAATTGTACTTTCTTCGGGTAAGTACCACAACATGGGATTTTTGTCTGAGTGATGTCAGAACTATCCAAACCTCTTGCACCCTGGGAGAAAAGTGCTTCATAAGATGCCTTACACTTCCCTCTTTTGGTTAGAAAGTGTAGCAGAGAGGAAAGTGCGGTGAGAGGGAAGCCCCTGCGTTAGTACCTCAGACTGCCACGTTCAGTCTTTGTTTTAACACTTGAAAGAAAAAATGGCTTTGAGAGAATGAGAAGAAATGTGTGTTTTCATCTGAATTATGCAAAAATTCAGAATCACGGGTGTTCAAGCCTGTCTCAGAGAGTGGACAGCTGCAAAGTTAACACAAAGTTTGCTTTCTTGATCTGTGTGTTTGTAACTTGAGAGTTTGAGTTCTGATTAATCCAGAACTGTTGTCCATTTTTTTAATAATTAGGCAATGATATGTACTTTCTCTTGCAAATTTCTGCTTAATGGACTTTTTTTTTGCTGAAATTAAGTTCTGAATACTTACATTATGCTCCAGTGTGTTCTGAGCCTGTACTCAGTATCTGCTTTGCTTGAATTGAAATACAAGTTAAATACAGCGAAGGAGAGTGCCTCTCTGTTAATATATACCCTTACATTTAAAATCAAGTAACTGCAAACCTCAAAATTCTTCTCCTTCTATGGAGGCACAAGACAGAACTTCCTGAGAAGTGTGTAGCATCATATGCCCCATGTTATCCAGAAATAAAAGCTGAATCTCCTTAACTGTATTCAATATTTACAAAGTGAAGTATTACACTAAAGGTCTGATTCTGACTATGGATTAAAAGACCAATTTTAACTTGTTTTTCTAGGCTGTTTCACTATCTCCTCAGCCTGATATAAATGAAGGCAGAATTCTGAGCTCCATTTATTTAACTATTTACCTCCATGCTCTTGTAGAAAACTTACTTTCAGTAAATATAAATTGGAGATCCATGTTTAGTTCAGAAATAAAGTGGTATTTCGTGTTGTGATATCTCCCGAGAGGTTAAAAAAAAATTGAATTTTGTACTACCAACACTTGAAAAAGAAAAGAAGTTCTGCATTTGCTCTCTGCCCTTTTCTGCATGATGTGGCTTTGTCAAGAAATCAGAATACTGCATTCCAGGCAGTTCAGATTTGCTATCCAAAACTTCGGGAAATAAATGTTGCTTTGAAAAAAAAAAAATTAAAAAACCAAGCAAACCAATATAAGGAGCAACTTTAATGAATTGATTTCTCAATGTAGAAAACACATTTCCCATCAAGACACTTATTAGAATGTTTATCTCAGGGAAAATGCATACAGTTTATAAGAAAAGCCGATGTTATGTTAATTCCCATTATTATACACAGATAATATTGAGGAAGATGGAACAAAGTGCCTTTAAACCAAAGCTGATGACATTTTTTTTCTTGTTTGCTACAGCTTTATTGTAGTGAAATATGTTCATTTTAGCAATGGAAAAACGCCCTAAATAGACAGCATAAGAGCAATAAGATGTAACACTGCAGAGCACAATTTTAAAATGATGTGCTCTAGAAGTAAGGCTTTTAGACATTTTGGTTTATGTATTAAAACTTACCACAAATTTGATTGAGAATGAGCCTTTGATGGATATTTGCTGCAGTTATGCTGCATTAGACTCGATTTATCCACCACCTCTCATTGTTGCTATTGATTGATTTTTAAATTAGATGAAGGCAATCAGTAAATACCACCCAATCAAGTCCTAAAAACATACAGGAGATTAGACAATTTAGGGTAATCAATGAAAATATTCTGTGATTTGCTACCACTCAATTTTGACCATAAATTACAACCATAACTTGCAAGTTAGTAAGCCATAAAACAAGTGGATGTGACAAGAAAAACTATAAGAAATGAATTAAGGAGATGAAGAGGAACCACTAGTGTTGTCGTTTAATGAGACAAAATTACTCTTTATACATATCTTGCATTTCTAGTTGGGTCTTGCCAACCATAATGGAGTACAAGAGAATCATCCCTGCTCTTCTCTCAGATTTGTTTCTTTTTTTTTTTTTTTTAATATAAAAGCTGTTCTATTGTTTAACAAATCAGTTTGAACAATTACTAATCAATCTAATTTTGTTACAGCAAATAAATTAATGTAATTTTATGTTTAAAACCTGCTGTTTGCTAAAGATTCTCACCCACATCATAGGCGCTCGCAAATGCTGAAGTCACACTTCTACGTTGTGTTATATCCTACAAAGTTTAAAGTGTAGCTATAATTGAACACTATTTTAGACCAGCACTTTGAAGAAGCTGTGCTTGTATGCTTTTTTTTTCCATGATACATTTCACCCATTTTCTATATTCTGACAACATTTTCAACAGCATCTAATCATTCACAATCCTTAAAAAAGCTGTTTTACAGATTATTTTACTAGTTGAAAATAAGTGGTCAGGATCCTTGTGTTGATGAACAGCAGTATTTATTTGGTATTTCTAGGCAGAATCCATCCAATGTGTCTTTTAAAAACACCTTAGAAATATTTAAACATTGATACCGATAGGTTTTACTGGAAGAAACTGGTAAAGCAAAGCAAATATTTATCAAAAATTATTTCCCTTCAGAAAGTTGTATGGATGTAATACTGGTGAATGGCATGCAAAAGGCTGCTCAGTTAATGCCTATATCTTCTTCTTTAGAATAAGGAGGAACATTTACAAAAGGGATACAGAATATTTTGGGGGAGCTCTGATCATACAAAAGAGTTAACAAAGATGCCTCTGGTGAGGAAAATTTGCAGACTTTCTCTCATACAAAATAGAAGTTTGACCAGTCTGCAAGATGCAGTGAGCTCCCTTGAAAGCTGATGGGAATTAAACATAAGACAGCACTATAGGAACAACGAACATCCCACATACACTTACATTAAAATGAAATTATACAGAAAATGTATTTGTAGAGCTTGATGACAGAGCATTTCCTTTGCCAGAGAATAAATTCAAAGTGCACAGATGGAAAAAAATACTGAAAATATATAAGTTTATATTTACCATGATTTAATAAATGTCCAACAAAGACAAATTTCACATTAGAATGGAAAAGGCAAAAACCCCACAGTAGGAAACAAGCTTTAGTGATGTTGCAAACAAAAGATTAATCAGCAAGTACTGACTCTGTATCAGTGGGTGGACTCTATGTGAGAGGATCCAGGATTAGAACATTAGGATGATTCTGTGTGGAAATGCAAAGCACTTGCTGAAGTAGACAGATGTCTGGCACTAGCTTTAAAAAAAAGAGGGAGAGAAAGAGAGTTAGTTGTTGTTAGCTGCTTCTTCTTTAAAAGTCATTTCCTTCAGCCTCATGTTTTAAAATCAGGACTCACTTTTTCATTCATGCCTTTGGAACAGGATAAGTCCACACAAGTGCAGGGACCCTCGAGGAAACAAATTTGTCCTTGTCAAAGACACTTCCACCTGAATTCTGAAGTTAATGCTACAAAATTGTCCAGATCTATGGTCTTCCAGACTTTCTGTGTTGTCCTGCAAATCTTAAAGACAGTCCAGCCTGAAAAGGGACTATGCTAGTCCCTAATAGAATGGCGAAACACCCCCAGCTTGCTAAATCTTATTTTAAAAAAATTTAAAAACTGAAAAGGACTTTGCCTTAACTTCAGTACTCTATCAGTCTCTACAGGCTTATAAGATGCTAAGAAAGAAGTAAATTCTTTGCTAGGTATAGCTTTTGTTCCCCTCTGGTAATATTAGAGAAAACTTCTATGCCTTACATCACTGGCATAATTTCTGTAAAGGACATAAAATAGGACTGGAAGAGATGCAGTTCTCAAACATGGCGTTTTTCCTTTGTAGGCACCCTTATTTATGAAATTTGAGATTTTCCTTTGTTTTGAAGTCTCTTTTAAATATCCATCTCAAGCTTCTTTCTATGAGATTCTGGATGTGATCAAACCTTTGGAAATCTGGTATAAAGTTGCAGGATGACCAGCTAAGTCATGCAGGCAGGAAGTGAAAAAGCTGAGAATGTGGATGGAATCTGGCACATTTGCATTCCTATATTTAAATATTTGCCTGAATTATATTTGAGTTATAAATGTTCACTCATTTTATTTTTTTGCATCCCCTGGTGTTCTAGACAAAACGCTAACATTTTTTTCAACATATCAGAATACTTTTTTCAAACTCATGTTTCATTGAGCTGAAAAACGTGCATAGCAAAAAAGCAAATAGCTTCTAGTAGTGAGGATAGGAAAAGGAAAGAAAAAATAAATCTGCTGTTAAACAAAGACAGAGACCTTCTTTGCAGTTCCTGATTGACTGGAACAATACGATGAAGCTGGTGTATTCAATATAACTTTGAGAATAATTGCCTGGGAGGTAACTAGAAGAAGTACATTTTACTCTATCATGGCACATAAATAAAAGGGCACACTAATTAATCATATAACTTACCAAAAGTGCTTTTTATTTTGCCATTTAGTATGCCAGAAAGATCATTTTCTTTAATGTATATACCCAGTATTAACATGATTTAATCCATCATGTTCTGTATTATGAAATTACTTTGTTTTACTCCCTGATCCAGCTGAAGATCATTAACCCACACTATTATCTAAGTCATACATCATTTGAGAGTATTACCTCATATAGCAAAAAAGCTACTTCCCTTGGTTACACACTCCAACTAAGAAATCATTTTTTCTAGATGGTGCTGACAAGTAGAGCTGCTTTCATTAGAAAGCAGATGGTTCGCTATTTCGTTTCTACTTTACCTCCACATTTGCTCCAGCTCTGAGTTCTTAGCTGTCAGTCACCTCATTGTTCCATCTCATAACATCTACATCGTATATTCCAGACCTATCCATAAAATGTGCTAACCATCATGTTGCCTTCCCCCATGACCTCCTCTTTGAAAGCACAATGTACTCTGCATCCTCGCTTGTTGTAACTCAGTCTTCAAAAAGCAATGAGAGTGAACTTCTCATCATCTGTACAGTAGCGTATCTCCCACAGTGCTGCAGGTGTCTGTTAGCTGAGAGTGCCAAAGATGTAATTTACACATTCAGATTTGAGGTTGGGGCTGAAGTCACAACACTGGAGAATTTGTCTCAGTAGAGCTTTAGGGCAGAGTCTGGCCCTCTATCATTTCTTTCATTTGGCAGTTATAGTGTTTATGGTTGTTTAGTATTTTTACCCTCTGAGTCTACATAACACGTGTTCTACATGGGTGCTTGGTAGGGGTCAGCAAGTAGTAGCTGGCAGTAAAACCACGTGTAATAGAATAGGTAGCAAGGGTTAGTGTCCCAAATACAAGTATTATTTTGGTTAAATTCAGTTAGCAATGTGTGAATATCATCTTACTGAGCTGAGAGAAATACAGGCCTGATCAACCAAACAACATCCATTCAAACAGAGGTAAATGCTTTCTTGACATTTCTGAATATTGTGCTGCTAAATATGGCTCTCCATTATTCCAGGTACTCAAATATTTCTTGTGTAACTAGCAGCATCAGCTACCTGGGTATAAAAGCACCATGGAGGAAGCCATGGAAGCTAATCTATTCGGGAGCTATACAAAAGATACAGGAATGAGGGGATTTCACATATCTCAAGGAGCTCATCATTTCAGAGGTTTGTTAAAAAGGGTTGATGTTCTGGGCATGTTCTGAGAACTCCGTAGCCTTTTTGGTGTGGTTATGAGACTCTTATGTAACAGTCCATGTTGGAAGTGAAAGAAGAAAAGGCAAAGTGGAAGTTAAGATTTAATTTGCTTTTGCATTTCATGTTTCCAGATGATGGTAAGTGGATTATATTTTTTAAGGGCTTCTTTCTTTAGACTGTCTCTTAAGTGGATTATATTTTTTAAAGGCTTCTTTCTTTAGACTGTCTCTTTTGTGAGACAGTAGTAAACACATAAATGTTTTGGGAGAAATGTCCCAGTAATCCAGTGTCATGTTATTGCTCTTATATGATTCTATCACTTGGGGGAAAAAAAAAAAAAAAAAGAAAGAAAAAAAAAAAGTAATCCTTTATCACTAGCTTTAAGCCTATTTTTTTTTTCCTACAAAGAAGATATAAGATGGAAAGGGTTTTTTTGAGTGCTTTGGGAAAACTGTATTTGTTATGTTAACAGCAAAGCAGAAACATGTAGTGCTCTTGATAGTCTGTGACTTGTTTTCATTCTCTTGGGATTTGCAAACAGCAGAAAATTACCTGCTTCTATTTGTTCAGTCTTTCTACAAATGTAGTAGAATGGCTTTCTCAAAACACCGTGCAGATATTCTAGGCCAATTCTAATGAGTTACCAGAGGTTCTGGTTTAAAAATGTAATTCTAGTATAAACATCCAATTAAGTCAGTTAGGTTGTTTTGAGCCAAAATAAAGACTGGATAGTTCCTAAAAATCTTTCTTGGTATTATTATAACATATATTATAAATAAATGATATTTTGAAATAGTTGCAGTTCTTCAAATAGCCAAAGTAATTCCTGTTAGGTTTCAGAATGCTTGTATATATCCCTAAAGATTAACTTTGAGAAACAGATTCTCTTTGAAGTAAGTGAGAATTTTACTCTTTTTTGCTTATATAGGAAGCCACTTGCCTAATAAGATGAAATCTGTACAGATAAATGATCATTTGATAACATTTTGTTCTTCATAATATCCTATTCAGCCATATATGGTTTGATTTTGATCACTCTGCACTGGAGACGATACTTAAACATTGCAGTAACCAATTCAGACCTGCTTTACATAGATTTTTGTGATTTCTGTCATGTTCATCACAAATTCAGTTTGCATGCCACTTCTGGAAGTGTTTTTTTTTTTCTCCTTTTGTTTTCCAAATGCTTCCTAAACCACATCAAATTTACTATTTATTACCTCCTTATATTTTCTTTGTATCATCTGCTGTAGTATCTCTTTTATTCATGCTGAAAATTATTGTAGTGGTTGTCAGAAATTAGCATATATTGTTGAGATGGGTATTCAATTTAGTTAACTTAAAGGACAGCCTGTCCACAGATCTTAAAATGCATCTTATGTGGGATGTGATCTAAAGCAATGATCTTAAGTAAACAGTTACATTTTTTCTTGTACAGTTTGCACTGAAATTGTTGGAAGAGCCTGGAACAGACATGCTTACAAAATTCGAAGAAAAGATAATAGATTAGTTTTGGTTCCAAATATCGTCATCTAGATGAACACCAAGGACAATGTTTAGTTATAGTTTAATAATCCATGGTACAAAGAGTTCTGAACAAATTGGGGGAAAACATAAAGCAACAATATTAAGCAAATCCAAGGCTGAAGGTCAGCCTGCAGTTAACAACCATGCTCAGTTATATTATTTTTAGTGATGACACAATATTTAAGCTATTGAATTTGGCACCACAAACAGCCATGCATATTGTACAGGGTGAATAAGTATGCAGTTGGTTGGGGTTGACTTTTACATTTCTGTTTATAAAGTCCACGGACTCTGGTTTACTCTCAGTCAGATATAGCCTCAGCATCCAACCTGAATAAACCTCACCTGAATAAACCTCACAGCCGTAATCCAGCTGTAAATATGACAGGGCAAAAATAGTAGGTGCAGATGCTGCTTACACATTATGAGCCAGCCTCCTAAAAGGGCATGGCATGAAGATAGATTATCTTCCCCAGAAGGAGCTGGGTGCAGCTGTCATTGGGGCATTAGAGGTAATGTCTTTTTACAGTGAAGTTGCTGTTGCAGAGCTTTGAACATCAAGAAACTTTGAACTGCCAGAAATTACCAAACTGTCCAGTTTAAAGTTAGCCTGGCCATGTCTGTGCAGCCTGGAGTGTAGCCCAATTCATAAACAGTCTCACAGTCCATTGCTCCATTGGCACAGACCCTGTTTTTGCATAGTCCAAGAGACAGATGCTGTGGAGAGCATTAATTGCCCGCTGCCCAAACAGAAATTTCTCTGCCACCACAAAGTTCCTTTGGAGCAGGCTGATAGCTATAATAGCGACTCTGTTAAGTGGAAGAACTATCAGCTTCTGCAAATAAAATCTAGATATAACCTAGTCCTCAAGATACCAGCTTATCATAGGTGTTTTCTTGTGGCTTGTAACTCCTGTCTTCTGACGGAGATGCTCAAGAGATTTAAGAATTCCCCTCTAGTAAATTGCCTCTGGAGAGAAAAGCTAGACTTTGGCTTATGCCTTTGAATGTCCTGCAGAATGTGATTTAGTATGGATGTGACCCAAGCCATTTCTGCTCAGGAAAATATTTTGCAACTACCAAGTACTGCAGTTGAAAGTAATTATCAAAACAGAAAGGTTATACCCCCAAAAAAGAAAAGTACTGTGAACTGTTGGTATGAAACTTTGGTTCAAGTACAAAAAAAATTAGTGGTTTTGCTTCAACAACTGAACTACATGAAACTTCTATGAACCTTTTGAGTCTAGGTTTAATCCCTACCTGAATGCTGACATAAAATCATAAAGCATCAGACCCTTGCAGAATACTTCCAAACAAAACAAATGAAAAGATACAGGAAGCTGCAGTGTAAGATCTTAACAATTTACAATAGGTGCTGTTCTAGGGTTTGTTTGTAATAATGACTGAGTGCACAGACACTCCTGCTGCTTATATAAGATGAGCAGAAATTTCACCTGCTACTATAGAGGGATAAACTCTGTACAGTCTTTGAAATTTTATCTAAAGCAGTTAGAAGATACAAAGCATTATAAAGAGAGAAAAGACCGGCAATAGCAAATTATTTATAAATATGTCATTTGCATTTATGAAAAGGGTTCAACTTCCACATGTTTTTCTATTTTCAAATAACAAATAACCTTTAAAGATTCATAATGAGGTATGAAATAAATGAAAGAGTACTGAAGGTGAGTCATTCATTAATCATAAGCAAAACAGGGTCGAAATCAAGGACACGGGAGCACAAACTGTAAAAGTAATGGGTTGCGTAATCATTGTACTTAATATTAACTACATTATGTTTTTTGTGTGAGTTCTGAGAAGTTGATTTTTTAATGTTTACATGAAACTAATCCAAGGTAAATTTTATTTCTCAATATTATTTTATCCTAATGGTTGCCCTTTTTTCATAAAGTAGAAGACATGAATTCCGGCTTGTCACATTGAAGATTTAATAGAGGGGCTTAGCAGGAACCATTGAGTCTACTGTAATTTTTAAGATATTCTACTTTTGACTAGAATGCACTGTTTCTTATAGTTACATCCCCTTCTTGTTTGTCATGGCTGATCTCCCATTAAGGACATAAATTCTCCTAGAATGAGTCTTTCTGGCCAAAATAAATTGTTATTCATATTTGGCTGTCAGAAAAAAACCAAGAAGTATTTGTACCATTCTGGACCTTTATCCTACAAGAGTTCAATCTGCAGTGACAAGACAGTGGGCAACAAAGTTGTCCACAATTTACAGGTGACTTTTAGTATTTAAATAGTTGGAATAATTCAAATGGATATTGTAATGATAACAATACTGCCTCCCTCCCACTCTCTCCATATTGTATTTCAACTGGAACCATAAACAAGGTAAGCTGGAGGAAGATATGCTGGACTGGTAACCAAACGAGCCATCAACTTATTTTAAAATCACTAAACAGATCCTTTTCCCTGTTCCATACGCATTTGTTCTCTCTCATCTGTGTGGAGCAAGTAATTCATGTAATTATGCTACTTTTATTTGTTTTTTCAGAATTTCATGGGGGAACTAACAGACCAAGAAGGAGACAAAGAGGAGAAAAGTGCAGGATGAGAACTGTGCTCCTAATATATAGAAAGGTAATGTTTTGTTTTTACCCACAATATAATATTCATTCACCCCCTTGTCAGTTCTGTGTGTCTGTAGCTCTGTCTGTGCAGACCAGCAGTGCTTGGGGGAGCAGCCTTCCTGAAATCCTGGCATGGCTGCCAGCTCCCTGAGGAGCAGGGAGAGGCATTGGGCAGCTCTTGGTGTAGGCTGTTCTGCTCTCAGACATCTATGCAGTCACAATGGGGTCTGGGAAAACTAGCTACAATGGCCATGGCAGTCCAAAGTAGTTTTCTTCCACAGACAACATTAATGTTGCCTGGTGTTGACCCCATCCTCTTAACTGTCACAGAGGCTGTGTCCATGCAGTGGGACAGATGTTCCCTTTCCAGGCACAGGGACACAGGGTGCACTGAAACTAGGCTGCAGGTGGGCTGATGTGCTCTGGATTCTTGTCCTTCTGTGAACTCTGGGAGCTGCCCATTTTTGCACCAGGTTCTGGAATCCTCCAGTTAAATGGATTCATGCTGTAGGACTCATGCTCTGATGTAGGCATGAGGTGCACTTGAACTGCTTATTGTTCCCATGTAGCTGCCCTCACTGTAATACACTGTCTCTGCGACTTTCACCCTTTAGTATGATAAAGACCTCTCCACAAAATATTGCAGCCCATGCTAGAGAGGCTGCACTGCATGCCTTGAGGTCTATCTCAGAGCTGCCTTTGCTCATACTCTTTCCTAGCTGTAATTAATGCACGTTGTTTTGGTACCTGAGTAAAATTTGCCTACAAGTAGAATATAACAAGCATTGCTAAGCTAGCATTTAATGCATAGATGGAAATCATGAGTTTTCAACATTTCTGTTAGCAATCTATGCAATTTTAAACTTTGCAATTTCATTTTCAAAGAAAAAAGTAGCACTTGATTAACATAGTCTTTCATATGCTTTCAATGCCCCTTCATAAAGTGCCTTATTTTTTAAATCTTCCATTTAACTGATTTCCTGCCTTCACCAACCTTTCTCAATTTTATACATTATACTGGTGCTGTATATGATACCTTATATGTACAAGAAACTATATGTAAGCTGCAAGATGTTGAAAAGCAGTCATTGTGATTATTTTCTTTCTACAGAAATATAAAGTGCATGTTCATTAACGACAAGTTCTGGATGAAATATTTGAATTGAATGGCTTTAGGGAGGATAAAAATAATCACCACAGTTGTTTAAATGTTGTTATGATTTGCATGGTATATTATGAAGAATAAGGAATTTGCCCAGATCCATTAAAAATGATCTGTATGTTACAGGCTGTAACAAAGAAGGCAGATCCCCATATCATGTTTACATGCATTTTAGATGCAGGTGGTTTAGATTCCAGAGCAAATAGGTTACTGATGATATTATGATTCCCAGAAACAGATTGGCCAGTACTGCCTTTCTCAGGCAATATAGTTAAAAGGTTCATCCTGTCCCCAGTGGTCTTCTGCTTGACTGCTTTTTCCCAGACCCTGGGAAACTTTTCAGTTAGGATGAAATACCACAGAGAAGAAAGAGAATGTGAATACTTCCAAAATCCAAATGAGGAAGTAGGATTTCTCACTTTTCCTTCTCCTAGAGAAGACATGAACAACTATGAAGACCGTGAAGTCTTCTCCCTGCTGGACCAATTATTTCTAATTTTTGTGAACCAGAATATATGTTTTAGGTAATCTTCAAATGCTTTTACAGTATCTTCAGCTCAGTACCAGGAATGCTTCATCATGGGTCTGAGCAGTCTGTCACAATAGAAAATCTGGGAAAAAAACAGGTACCAGATCAGATTATTTTGCCTTACTTGGGCACTGCTGCCCTGCTCTTTGCACACTGTCTTACACAAATGAGCTCTCCAAAACTGAGCTGTGCCTCCACTGTACCTCCCACAATCCTTATTGCAGAGCTTCTGTTCTGTCTTCAGAGACTGTTCTGGCAACCGGGCTGAGTGGTTATATTATGTCCAAAAGTTAAAAGGTGACAAGACAAAAAACTTGGCTCTTGAGGGGCCTTGGACTTGTTTATCTCTTCAGCATCTTTGAAACTGTAGTTAAAATATCTACAAATGTATTCATGAAACATATCAAAAATGAAGGAGTGCACTTTAAGCTAAAGTCCTGTCCTAGGTTAATGATTAATACTCTGTGAGAACTCAGTTTGGTGTTTATTGTATCATGACACAAGTAAATTAAACTACAAGCAAGTCATTATCTACTTTTTTTTTTTTTAAGTGTGCGGTGCCAAATGATTAACCTCCTTGGTAGAAGGACAGTAAAAACATTGGGGATTTGTTGTTCTGACTCCTTTGTCCACACTGTGTGTAAAGGCTGTGGTTCTTAGAGAAGTAGGCTTGCTATTTCCAATACAAAATGTTAATTGCTAGATATGTTTTTACAATAAATATTTCTGCTTTCATCACAGTATTAAGAAAAATACACATGCATTTTACATCTATTCCTCACTTGCTGTCACAGTAAATTGTACCTTCTGTCATCTACATGTATACAATGCTGTTTATTTACTGCAGGAATTACCTTTTAAATTACTGGAAACAAAGACCTGGAAAAAATCCGTATCTTAAGTTTTCAGGATCAGTTTTGAGTCACACTGAGACTTACCAGATAGTTTTGTGCTAATTTGAGTTTTATGCATGTTCAATTTTGAATTTTGTTTTGTTCCTTCTCTTTGTGACTTACAGAGCCAAGAGTTTAGAAACTGAAAGGGAATATTTCTCTATGATAATTTATGTCAGTCCATCACAAGAATTACCTCTTGCATGCTTCTGCCTTTGAAAACAGAAAGAGTTGTAAAATTGGAAGTTTGAACACTGTTGAATGTCTTTGAAATTCTACTTTATATTTACAAACATGCCGACTTCAAAATCAGTTTTCAGTGAACAAAGAATGTCACTTTACTCATTTATCTTTCAGCAGTTTGATCACAAATACTTCAGCATATGGCTACTCTGAAATCAAAATTTCAGCCTTCTTAATTATTTGGGAAAGGTGTTTTCTTCACTAGATAAATAGTTATTTTTCTTGAAATGAAAAGAATGCCTCAGATAGTTACAATCAACTGAAATTATTAGAATTTTAGAATTATTAGAATAAACATACTTAACTATTCCACTGTTAAACTTGCAATTAGACTGCCTTGTCTGAAAAGATTTTATGATTCCAAATCTATTTTTCACTTCCCTTTTTTTTTTTTTCATGGCAATCTAGCCACCATTCAGAGGCTTAAAGTTCTTTCATCTAACTTTTCCTATATGACCAGAGAGTAATGGCCAAATTATTTAGGTACAAATATGTCTTGAGAATATCATCAAATCCATTCTAATTTCATTCATGCCTTGGAGATAATAATTTGAAGAGCTAGTCGCAGCGTGCAATTAAGCATGGAGGAAGAAAATAGATCCGTCCCATAATTTATGTCTGCAAAGGTTGGGCTGGATTTGTAATTAATGTTTGCTTCTTTTAATGAAATACTCTAAAGGTCTGCACTTCTGTCATTCATGGAGGTAATTTTTCAATTGATTAGTAAAATAATACTTGAAAAGTAAATGCACCTGCTTTAGCACAGAAATGTCTTAGTCAAGTAGAGACAATGATTGAAGTGCTAAAAAAATATCATTTCAATACAGTAGAGACTGGAGTTTTACTCCTCCAGAATTCAGAACTCCCACTAAAGAGAAAAAAGGAAAAGGTAATTAAACCTCCAACAACTTATTCAGCATGCTTTCATCCAGTTTAATTCCTCAGTGGTTTTCAGCATAGCTAAATACTGTTAGGAACACATGCCTGAACTATGCATTAATATAAGTGAAATATCTCTGGAAAGCATACATTACAGAAAGACATCATTTTTATATTTATGTACCTTAGTATTTTTGGAGAGCATGAACAAATTATTTAACAGTGTGAATTTGTTTCATTTCTTAAAAACACTCAAAATTATTATTGTTCATTTTGCTCCTATTCTGATGTTTTTTCAGACTCAAAGATTTTCAAGGTGGTAAAAATTCAACGTTTGATAGTTGAGGTCCTGAAACCGGTGTTTAAAAATGACTTGCAGTCTTGTTTCTGCAAAACAACTGCTAGAAAATAGAATGAAATAAAATAAGCTATATCCGCATGCTTTCAGGGAGTAGGTAAGGATTTTGTTTTAATTAATCACTCAAGAAAGGATGCTTGATGACTTTTTCTGTTTTGTTAGTTTGACTTTAGTCATTTGACACAAAGGAAGAGTTACTATCCCTGTGCTTTTGAGAACTCACAATATGTAGTGACAAATGTTCTAGGGATGATGACTAGCCAGACTAGACAAAAGGCAGCATGCAATCAGAATCTGTGCTAATTTTCTCGAGGGCAAACACAGTAATCTAAGAGGTTTTGAACCTCCTGTCATTTGGGATAAGGATTTTGCTTTCGTAGAAAGAGGCAAGATAAGTGAATAAATGTGGTAGAAACAGCCCTTATCCAGAGCTCAGCCTAGTGGAGTGGAGTAATCCAGACAGAGGAACAAGGGGATGTATGTTTATCTGGTAAACAAGGGCAATAAAATCAGTGTCTTATAATTCCTCTGGCCAATATCATCGCTAGATGAAAAGATTAGGAGAGTACTTGCTGACAGTTTCTCCAGCCTCACTTTTAAAAACTGAGGTCTGCTTGGTTCTGGAAAAGTCATAGGCATATGCTCATGAAAATATCTCAAATGGTGGTTTCCAAATGGTTGAGCCTTACTGCTGAAATGAATTGGATTTAAAGGCATGTTTCTTCCTTTGGTGTTTCCTTATTGATGTGCTTTAGGCAATGATGTTTGGACCATGCTGACACTGGATGGCTCAGCTGGCAGCTGCTGTGAGTCAGCTCCGAGGTGCAGATCTCTCTCCATCCAGTGAGAGGAAGCCCATATTGGACCAGATACGACTTACGCTTATGGTGGCAACACTGTTTAATACTTTGCTTTAGGACTCCTTCCCAATCACATCCATCTTCAAGAACCTACTTGTAGAAAGAACGCTTGTTTAGCATTTTCCTGTCCTCTTAGGCTCAAAGCGTGAGTGATACGGCACCTAAAGGCTTTTAAAAATTCAGACCTTGAACTTAGTATAACTGCTATTAAAGTCAGTGGACAGATTTATTCTTTTTGCACACTAGAGATTCAAAAGGTGAAAATCCTGGCAACAGTGATGTTTTGCCATTGACCTAACAGGGTCAGGATTTCATGCACAAAATGACATGACATTTCATCACTGATTTCTTGGATCAGATTGATAACAGTGACCCAGGATAGAAAAATCTGCATAATCCATTACTACTGTGCCACTACCCAGCACTGTCTCACCATTTTGTGCCTTGTTTAAAGAGGGGGAATAATCTATAATTTTGAGCTGCCTTTATTTTAGTCAGGGCAGAGAAGAATGGAAAAATCAAGGGATTCATTTTTCAATCACCTTATTTAAAACCTTTAAGTAAATGTTTGATTATTATAAGTGAATCAAAATTTAAAATATCACTTGTGGAAATTAAATTATTCGTTTTCTTTCAATAGCTGTTCTAAAATGTCTTTGTAATAAAACTGGAAGGTAAAATTCATATTAATCACTGTCTGTGAGTAAAGACGTTATAATTAACAATGTGAACATTAAAAAGCATGTATATAATTTTTTAGTGATACTTAATGATATACTTAATTAAAGAGTGGCTGGAAAGATAATCTTGGATAATCAAGAAATTGGAGGATTAACTGATTTCTGTAATGTACGAGTGCACTGCTATGCAGTAAATGCTCTGGTGAATGGTTAGTTTTATTAGTCTCTGTTTCAGTTGAGGAGATGTTTCACAGGGAGCTTGCATGAAGGTCAGACTGGCTCATGCATTTAGGCCCCAGGTTGGAAGCTGTTTTCAGGACTGGGAATGTAATTCAGTACAAAATACATTTGGATGCATTTCCATATATTCCTAATGTTCAGGGGAAGTTTGATTTTTGCTACTCTTAACTTGTCCTACTTTTGGCATAACAAAACTATGATAAGAACAAATACTGAGACTGAAGTAGCAGGATGAAAATGTACAGGTCCATGTATGAGATACTGTGGGACCTGTGGCCACACCAAAGTTCTCAGTGGGGAGCTACATAGCATCAACATTTAGGTACAGTAAACTGGTAAAATAAAACTACATTCTGTTGCCTACTATTAATTTGTTTACAAGATTTCAAATATAAAATACTAGGCATGCATTCTTGATGTTAAAAATAATAGATTACCAATACGTGGACAAAAGTGTACAAAAAATGCAATTTAAAACTTTTGAAGGAAATAGCATTATGTATAACACAGCAGCTGCTTAGAAGATTTTTAATGCTATAAAAGAATTTGAAACAATTTTTTTTTTCCAGTTAGAATTGAAAAAAAAAATTGGATAACCTCACTGAGTTCATTGAATTTTCTGAAATGGGCAAGCTTTTTCAATTGTCATTTTTGTAAATACATGGAGAAGAACCAAATCAAAATCATATTCACAGAAACAGTGAGACTCACCGAAGAGAAAGAACATTCTCATCTTATTAAAGAAGAAATTAGGCTTAGCAGAAATTAAATAAAACTCTAATTGCATGAAACTTTCCTCAGATGATTGGCTCACAGGTGCAGCAGTCTCTCTGCAATTTCTAGGTTAGTAAATACATAGAAAATTACTCACCTTTGTCTTTTCTGCTATAGACTTTGCCCTACGTTACAACTTCTGCCTCTTTCCAAAGTTTTCCAAGTTTCCAAAACTGGATTGTTTTTCCCATAACATGATTTAGTAATTTCTTGGAATCTTAGATCTTTTTTGTCGTAAGTTGCATGTTTTCCCTTTGCACTGCATGACACTGCCAGTGAGTAATATTGTAAACATGTAAACAGTTACTTAGCTGAGATCTCATGGTAACTCATTAATAAGAAAAGGAATTCATGCTTGCAGTATAAGCTCATCTAGGAGAAATTGTACAGAATACATATATATACTATATATATAGCTGCTGTTTGTTATACACTGCTCTAAATGGAGTCAGTGTAATTTTCTGGAAGCAGATGTGAAGCCTTGGAAAAGAACAGTGAAAACATGAACCTATAAGAGAAACAGTGAAGGCAATCACAGTGGAGTTAAAGTAATGCTATTAAATAATGAGCAGTAATAGGTGACTGTCTGCAGTAAGTTGCCCTATAAAGCATCTGCTACCTGCTGCAGGCTACAGGATTAATTCTGAAACATGTAATTTAGCAAAGGAGCGAGACTTCAGTCTGTTCAGCAATTGGTGGCAAACGCTTTGGTGCAGGTAACTGCATTACTTTGTGCACAGTCATTCAGTCGAATGCTTTGGATTGTAATTCTGTTTTTTATTTTTAGTAAGGCTTGGCACTCTGTATTCCTCAGAATGCTTTATTAGTCAAAAAAATCAAAAGTTTCAACTAGTTCCATTTTGCCTATTTCTTGTTTCTTATCTCACTTTGAACTATGCATATTTTTGAACCCTATACATTTTGTAAGTCTACAAACTGTTATTCTGTCTGTGAACTGTCTGGTCAGATGAAAATCGTGTTGTCCATGTGATTCAAAATCTACATCCATTTAATTTGTCAATTTTGGTCATTAATTTTGTAGTAGAGTCAGATTTTCCAAAATATATTGTATGTAGAAGGGGAAGTGAATGCAGAGCCACAATCCCCTGCTTGTTTTTATATTAGGCAACAGTTTGCCCCCATCTAATTTTTGCAAGTGCTAATTGTATTTACCCTTGCATGCAGTTACTCAATTTACAGTTACCCAATTTACATTGCAGTTATGTTAGCTAAAGTGCTTGGATGCCATCAACAAATATATGCCAACCTCCAAAGTTTTGAAGAACAGCTTGACACTGCATCTTTTCAGGGGTAGTATTGGGAAGTAAATCACCTGCTACAACTATTAGTATTGCCAAGATTAAACAGAGAACAAGTTAGGCATAGAGACTTCAGAAATGTAGCCAGATGGTATCACCTGAGACAGAGTTGTAATGGAGAAGTCTGTGTTCCAAACAGAATAAACCAAACATATTGCAGAATTACAATAGTATCACCACGAAACCAAACAAGATACATGGCATGAACTTTATCAGCTTCTCAGATGTGATCATAGGCATTTATTTACTAATGTTCAATTATTATAATCTCCATTAACTTCCTTTTATAACTTTCATCCTAGGGATAGACTTGCTACCCTACTGGCACCAAAGGTTTTATAGCTTGAACTGTACTTGGTGTGTTTATTGATCTAATACTTACATTTAGAAACAATAAAACCTATATGTGAGTTCTGTGCAAGCTTCATTTGTCCTTCATTAAGATTTGTGGTTGTTGAATAAATGCAGAACTTGAGACATTCAGGCTACTCATCTTGTTTAACTTTGTTTCTCTGAACTCCTTCTGGAGTCCAGACAGACTAATCTAGAAACTGCCATTATATTCCCACAGCAAAGTGGTGTGCACCTTCCTGCTTGTGTCGAACTGTACTGTCAGTGCATATATTGAAGCCACTTCACTGAAGCAGCTTGGGCTTTCCACCACTGTTGGGACCTTGGTGTCCTATGAGTTTTTTGCAATTGAACTTCCAGGTGTATTTCAACTCTGGTAGTAGTAAGATTTGAACCGTTTCCCTGTTTTAACCATTTCCCTTTAACCATATAGGTCTAAAATAACTGTATACATAATAAACTCTAGAATGCATTTATATATATATTCACCACATATATGGCAAGCCCTTTCAAGTCACTCTGGAGATGTAAGGAAAGTATACAATACATAATTGTTCCTTGAATATATCAACACCCTGGTATAACAACTCTCTTTTTGCACAATTTTCAGGTTAGTTTCATTGCACTAAACTTTTGGGTACGAATTAAACCTTCTTTCTCTTTATGAAGAATCTTTCTTAGTATGTATAACATGTTTTCTTTCTGAATGCAGTGTAAATTTTTCTAAAAGAGGTGCTTTGCAAACAAGCTATTATGGCACTAAAGAAAACATTGATTAGTTTTAAATGGCAGTAACAATTCAAGTGCATGTAAAGACAAGTACATTTGCTTTTGAGGTTGAGCCTCTATATTTAATAATTGAAGGAAAAAATACAATAAAGTTCAATAGAGGAAGCTTCTGTAAAATGCATTATACAATAATGTACAACTGCTTTAAGTACAATTGCCTTACCAGATCATATTATGGTTTTCACTTAGACCATTTTTTAAAACAAAGTATTTTTTTATTATTTTGTTATTTGAAAATATTTATTATTTGAAAAGGTATATGCTCTGTTTGTTGATTCAGGAAATTTAAAAACTTAAGACATCATCAGAAAGAATTCAAGTAAATATGGTGTCCAGATGAATTAATCTATTTATCCTTTGTCTTGTCAACATTGGTTTCACACATGAAAACTCTGTGGATTTATTTCTCAGTTCCTCCAATTTAATTGTGTTCACTTAACATACACAAAACTAGAATTACAGAAACAGATTTTTGCTATATACCATGCAGCTAAGTTCACAAATGTTCTTGACTCCTTTTGTATCTGCGAATTGCACAAGTCAATCAGTGTCTACATCAGCTGCATTATTCTAACACCCTATATGCTCAAAAAAATGCTAAGTGGCCTAACCAGACCTGAAACTGCACAGTCTGAGAGAATATTATAACTGTTTCACAGAATGAGGGTCTGATTCATCTGAAGTCGCAAAAGACTTCTTGGACAGAGACGGGAATCTTCGCTCACTATGATAACCCTTATCCATTCTTCTTCCTGCCTATAATGCCATTCCAGACCTGGGAGTCCTTTTTCTGGAAAATATCATATTCACTTTTCTTTTTGTGTATGCAAATATATTATTTTTCTATTGCTATTCATACTTTGTTCTTTGGTTACATATTTAAAATGTTCAAAGAATGCTAGAAATAATCGGTTATGTGAAATATCAATACCTTCTTTTAAATTTATTTAATTTGCATCACCACTTAATCCTTTTAGCTCATGGAAGTAAAGTGAAAGCAAGTGTTTAGGAAAGCTGTGAAATATTAAGATGTGACAATCTTCAAAATTGACATAGGGAAGTCAACTCATATCAAATAAACATGAGAAAAACAGAAATAGTAGATAGATATAGATATACATGATAGTTATTGAAATAGGTATGGTACAGATAGATAAGAGAATGATATGACATGCTAAGTTAGCATTGTTTGTTGCATCAATATATCGGGTTGGGAGCTGAGGAAAGAATAATGAGCATACAAGCAGGAAAGGGGAAGATACATGAAAAACCATGAAAGATGGGGAGAATGAATTTAAGACAATAGATTATGACCCAAATTGAAGTTCTAGGGGCTGAAATGAAATTTTGCATCTAGAAAATGGAAGACACAAAGGAATTTGGACTTAGCCTGGATGAAAGAAGCATAAAAAAGAGTAATTCTGTTAAGCAATAATTGAATTAAGCCCAAAACTTGAGTGAGGAGGATATGAGAAGATATTGGTCTAGTGAAATATTTTGTCTGTTAATGGAAACCATAGTCTGATTCAAAGCTCAGGGAGATTGCTGTAGTTCCAATAAGATGCACCTTTTAACTGTGACTGTGCTAAGTTTTGCTTATATGGAAAATGTGTAATGGCTAATGTATGAAAGTGAAATACAAGTGTTAAGAAAATTTTTTCCTAATTCTTTTTTCTTAAAAGTTTTCCAATAAGCCCTTGTTGTTCCTCACTAAAAGTAAAGAAAATAGTGATAAAGTTTGGTACAATTATTTAGTTATTATGCGCCTTGCTTGCTCAAATCATAGCTATAATTCCATTGTGTGTTGCAGCTCTTATTTCATATCAAATTACATAAGGCCACACAACGTATTTCCTGTAGATTCTCATAAGTGCATTCAGACACGTACACACTGCAGATCGGGAATGGAGTTTTGTAAGGACCTCCAGCTCAATAGCATTAAAGATGATAAATGAAGGGGAAAGTGGCAAAGTTAATGGCGAACTTTTTTGCATAAAATAACAACTGCTTCCAACATTTTACAAAGTCTTTTCTCAGCTTAATGCATGTTGATAAAGATTGGTTGTATATACCATTTCCCTCTCATCTCACTACTTCATATTTGCAGTTTTTCCTTATGATGTCTATTCCCTTTAAAATCCAATTTTCTAGTTATACCAGTATTTATTAAAAGCTTGACTGTAAAGTCGCTGTTTACCCAAAGATCTATTTTTATCATAACTGTTTATAATGGTTAAACCTCAACAACTTAAACACTTTACACAAAATAATGTATTTTCAATAAATTGAAATATTAACCAATCATATGTAATGGCTCAGGTCTAGCAAATGGATTGCTAGAAATCCTTAGGGTTTCATATAAATTGAAAACTGTATTGACTGACCAAGCAGCACTCGAATTACATTGCATTTGGATCAAAAAGCATAGAAAAAGTTCTCATTATAGTTCCCTGACATTAATTTGAGCATTTTTATATGTGTGTCCTATTAAGTACTTTAAGTGCTTTTTGATAATTGTGCTTTGTAGTTTTTACAGCACTTCAGCCTATTCCCAGTTCAATTTCCTCTTTTATCCGATGTTTGAAATATTGATTTCTGACAGATAAAAGCAAACCTTATAATCTCAGCAGCATGCAATAAGTGAGTAAGACGGGGCTACGGAATGCATCAGGGAATGGTCATATTTGAAACCGTCTTTGTTTTATTACATTTCGTCAACAGAATTTACTTACCGCTTGCTGATATTTATGTAAAAGCAGGACTCCTGATAGTACAGTGATATTACCAGTTCCTGGTATACTTTTGCATTTAGTAAGATAAAAGAAGAAACTCCCTTGGTGGTTGATGATTGCAGCTGCTTAAACTGCTGTCAGCTGGCTTGAAGTAAATGTGATTTATCTTCTTCAGATTGTACAGCGTCGTGTCCATGAACTTCCAGGGTTCGCATTAAAATCTGACAGAACATCAGAGTGCCAGAAGCTTCTCATATTGTGGCTCTGGAGGTAAGAGCAAAAGACACTATGCTTTATTCTGTGTTTGGCAACGATGTCCAAGCCCTTTGCAAAGTTCTTGTGACATAAAAGAGAGCTTAAGGAAATGGGTGGGAATTTTGAAGGTGAACAAGTACAATGGCAAGATGTTAAGGAATGCTGTGTCTTACATATTTTTGTGATGTCTTGTCCACAGATTCTAGAAGTTAGAAAACAGACTGAAGAATTCAGTTCAGTTTCTAGTCAAACAGCTTATACTATACTAGGAATTCAGTTTTTCTTCTTCTTCAGTATATCTTATGAATTTGGGAAAATCAAGACCTGAGTGTTGTTTTAGAAGTTTAGAAAGGTTCATTGGGTTACATACCAATTCTGGAAATCAATAGTGAATGTGTCAATGTGAGAACACAACAGTGTGTCCCTCCTTAGGACCAGGTCAGGCTGAATCTGAATATCTTTCTCAAGGTATACATTTTTAGAAGAATTCATTTACCTGAGACCTGTGCAGGTGAAATCAAGGTAGGGGAGGAATCCTCTTTTGACATTCCTAAAATGAACACTGAGATTTTCTTTAGTCCCAAATTAGCCATTACTTGTTTTATGCATTCTGATAATTCAGTCATGCTTTTCCTTCTCAATCTTGGAAATACTTAGCTATGTTTGGGGTCCCTTTCCACCCAAGCCATTCTATGATTCTGTGATTCTATGAACTTGCATCTGGGCTTTCACACACTTGGATATAGGGTTTGTTCCATAGAAGGGGCATTTTGAAATGTTGTACAGATGAGTGTTAGTTGTTATGAGTTGGAACTCTTCCAGCCACCTCGTAGTTAAAAGCTTAATCTCCCAGAAATTCAAGTTCTCATTAGTAAGTAAGCCCTTCACTGCATTCTGGAAATGTTGAATTAGTGATGGCAAAGCCAGGCATAGTTCTGAGGAATGGCAAGCCTGGAAAACTGATGAGGCTGTCAAGGAGAAAAGAACTTCCAAGCCAGACAAACCTTGATCATAGCCCATACAGTGAGGACTGGTGGAACAAAGTCTGCTAAATTGCAGAAGATGGAGTCTGTAGAAAACTGGAGAAAACAGTGGATTAATTAGGAAGGATTAGTGGTTTAGGAGTTGAGTTTATGTTAGAGCTAGAGGTTTAAATTTGAGAATCAAGATGCATGGCCCAGTTAGTCCTAGCTCCATCTCAACTAGGTTGCTGACATCAAGGCATGCCATGATATTTACCTGCCATGTAACAAACACAGGCAGAAAATGGCAGAGGCAGGAAATGAGGAGTAGCTGGAATTAAGCTTTGCAGCAAGGTTTCTTCAGTGATGATTTGAGAGTTGGGAAGCCTGAACCAGCAAGATAACAGATCTGAAATAATTAAACATTTAACAATAAGAAAAAAAGACAAGGAAACATTTAGCAGCAAACATCTCTGAATATTAAACTAAAATTTGTAAGCCCTAGATATTGTAAAATAATTTTTTTCTGTTTCTAAATCCAACATTTACATGCTATCTGCACCCAACTGAAATTTTTATGTCCCAGCAGACCAGCATAGAAATACATACACATTTTCAGGCTACATTCCTATACATTCCAGATATACAGATAAAGTATCATCACAAAGATTCTGCAGTGGGTGATAACATAACCAAAGCCAATCTCCATTAGAATTTCAAAGGAGCTGTTTAGCATTTTTCATATTGGATTGGTTATTTACAGATCTCTTTTTAAACAGAAAAAGCATTGGAAAAGGTTTATCATCTAATAAATCAAAACAATTGTGAATTCAAATCCCAAAGCAAAAGAGAAGCTGTCTCTTATAAAATATTATGTATGTGACACTATATTGCATAGCTGAATGGAAAATGCTACTATGAAGAATTGGAAATGATTAAAAATGCAAAAGTGCATTGTTAAAAAAAACGGACTTAAGATTTTTAGTTAAGGTTCTTGTGGGAATCCAGTTGGGAAGCAAGTCATTATATATACCTTCTAACATTTTCTGATGGACTGTTTCAATCTGACATAGTACATAATTCTGTATGTATACGCATTTCAGTATGACAGCTGATAGAATTATCCTAATATTTTCATCTGTGAAATTCCATCTTCTAATTTAAATCTTGATGCTTGAACTGATAGCTTTGGAAATACCAGAACTAAAGCTGTTAAAACTATAAGCTATTGAACACCTTCAGAGGACTGAAATGTAATATCCCTAGCTAGTAATGAGGATAACTATTTGAATTAAAATATCTTAATGAAAAGCTGTCTCCATGTTCCATGATTTTTCAGAAATAAAATTGATGATGGTAAAATGTTGCCCTATGATCAGTTTTAGTGTTCAATAAATGAAACAAAAGCTAAAAAAAGTTTGGTTACAGAGATCTGGGAGCAAGGTTGAAATGCAGCTAGTTCTTTAGTTCCCACCTTTATTTTCTGGGCTGAAATTTTTGAAAAATTGCAGAGAATTTTGAAATGATGCTTTAGAAAGTTTTGATAAAACCATTGGGATTTCTCTGTGTAATCTGTAGAGTTCTGAAGATCTACTTTGGGTCATTTGGGCAAATGTTTTAAAGTTTGGCATTGTGTACTGCTCTTTGATTGCTTACTCATTTGTTGTCCATTTAAAAATGTACTTCAGCACCAATCTGATACCCTACATCTGCTACTTCTTTCAATATATCAACTGATGAAAGCGCTTGCTACAAGTTACTACGGTGTATATGCTTAGGGTGCAAACTAGTATATTTCACCAGAACATTTTCTATTTTGCCTCACCTCTGCAAAGGGTAAGAGAAGAAACTGCCACCTTAGATAACTTATTTCATCTTGGGTCATCTGAGCAGGTGCAATTTCTATTTCTGTGTAAACAGTGTAAGAAATTTAGAACATTATAATGGCAGTAAATATTGCTCATGGAGTCGTATCTTTGCTTGCTGTGGTGATTTCTGCCTGCCTGAGCAAAATCAGTTTCAAATTTTACCTGAGATTTTTGAAGTGCTTTTCAATAGAACCTCTTATTTTTCAGAGCCTTGCTGTCTGGCACTCCAGGAGAACACTTGAGGAATTCGTGCTCCAGGAGTAGGTTTGCAAGCATTTTTAATATTTCTGTTTTAAAGTTAGGCAAACTGTTAATATTGGAATATGATTATGTTACTAAAAAGGTAACTCAACTACTTCATTAAAACAAGGCAGCTTTAATTCCCATTTACTTCAGACTTTCTACCTTTTGCTTTCTCTTCAGTGTTTGCAGCTGTTGTCCTGTCAAATAAGGACAACAGCCGCCTTCAGGGATGGTCTTTTACCAGCTGTTAAAGTCCTACCATTCACCACTGCCATAGTGAGTCCACATTTATTGGCCTGGTGGCACACAGAGAGCCTCTGACGTGACAATCCTGCCTTGTAACAAACTCTGAACCTGGAAGTCCTCAGCAGCTAGTCTGTTCATGTTAATTTCCATGTTAAACAAAGTGTCCAAAGTGCCAGAAGAGTGATGTCAAGCATATTACATTGCTGTAGCCAACTGACAATATTTCTCCTTACTTTAGCTCCTTAATATCGTCTTTAGCTGAGTAGGGAAGAACACAAATTGCATGACCCTAGGGAACCTTGTTTCAACATTTATTATTGGAAAAACGTATGGCTTTCAAAAGATAAAATGTATTTCAAATGCCACCTCTCATCCTATGCTGAGCTAAAAGCCAGCAGTGTTGTAGGTTTCATACACTCTCTGTCAACAGATGTGATGTTCACATAAGAACAGAATCTGACCAGCTAAATTTATCATAATAGAATGACGAATAATCCATAGGCAAAGGATTTCCTAAACATTTAATGCTACAGCACATCTGATTTCTGTTTTCAGATTTAATCCTAGATAGTCTGGTTATAGGGATATACAGTAACAAACTGGCAAAGAAATATGTTCATTTTTTGATGACCTAAAATATATAGTGATGGCTACTTAGTAATGCTGGGAGGGATTTATTTGAATCTAAATTTACCTTTATATTTTTATCCTTTTTTTTTCTTTTTTTTTTCTCAAATATCTGAGCAATATTTTTATTCTAGAATATATTAAGGAAAACATTCAATTTTTTTCAACTACTTAACAGTAATAATTGAGGTTTTAAAATTCTAAATAACAAGAAAAATCAGTGTTCTGCAAAATTCTAGGAGAGGTTTTATTGATGTTAAAGAAATCTTCTAATTTTTTAGCTATTTTTTGTGAATATGTTGTTCACCTGGAAGTTCTGCAAATGACTGGGACAAAGCTTTGAGAATAGTGACCCACTGTGACATCGACTTTACTACTCCTACTGTAGAAGAGACAAAGAAGCAATTGCCACACAAAATCCTATTACTGTAATATTTTTAGAAATTTTGCTGGAGTTTCCAGCAGAAAGGACAGCTGAAGCAAAGTAAATAGCAGCTCAGTAGTTAGTCCCTATCTTGAAATCTAAGATATTCAACAAGATACGGATTTTTCAGAAAGGTTATGATTTTCAGATCTCAGCACTTGTTAAAAGAATACATTCTTAGATAATACATCATGGGGATGTATCCTTCATTCTTAACTTTATTTTCTCCTTCCCTTAGAAACCATAGAATCTTTTGAGTTGGAAGAGACCTTTAAAGGTCACTAAGTCCATCTCCTCTGCAATGTACAGGGACACCCACAGCTCCATCAGGTGCTCAGAGCCCCATCCACCCAGACCCTGAATGTCTCCAGGGATGGGGCTTCCATTGCCCCTCTGGGCAACTTGTCCCAGTGCCTCACTACTCCTATAGTAAAAATCTTCTTCCTTATATCCAATCTAAATCTCTTCTCTTTCAGTTTGAAACCATTTCACCTTGTCTTGTCACAACAGACACTGCTAAAGAGTCTGTCCTCTTCTTTCCTATAGCTCCACATTAAATATTGAAAGGTAGCTAGCTAGCAGGTTTTCCCAGAGCCTTCTCTTCTCCAGGCTGAACAGCCCCAGGTCTCTCAGCCTGTCCTTGTAGGGGAAGTGTTCCATCCCTTGGATCATTTTTGTGGCCCTCCTCTGGATGTGCTCTGGCAAGTCCACATCTCTCCACATCTGGATGCAGTACCCTAGGTGAGGGCTCACCATCACAGAGCAGAGGGGCAGGATCACCTCCCTTGACCCCCTGACTATATTTCTTTTGATGCAGCCCAGGATACAGTTGGCTTTTTTGCCTGTGAAAGCACATGTCCAGCTTCTTTGTCCTTGTACCCACAAGTCCTTCTTGGCAGGGCTGTACTCTATTGTTACATTCCCAAGATTTTACTGATAGCAGGGGTTACCATGACCCAGGTACAAGACCTTGCACTTCGCTTTGTTGAACCTCATGAGGTTTGCCTGGGCCTATCACTCAGCCTGAACAGCAACCAGTCCCTCCAGTCTGTTGACTCCATCACACAGCTTGGTGTCATCTACAGACATGCTGATGGTGCACTCGATCTCACTGTTGATGTCACTGATGAAGATGAGCTCTGGTCCCAGTGCTGACCCCTGAGAGACACCATTTGTCACTGACCTCTATCTGGACATCAAGCCACTGACCACCACTCTGGGTACAATCTTGCAGCCAGTGCCTTGTTCACTGAACAGTACACCCATCAAATCTTTCCAATTTGGAGAGAAGGAACTTATGGGGGACCATGTCAAAGGCCATACTGAAGTCCAGATCGATGACATTGGTGTCTCTTCCCTTGTCTACTGATGCAGTTATGCCATCATTAAAAATGACAAAATTGGTCGGGCAGAATTTGCCCTTCGTGAAATGAAATGGTTTATAGAAAAAAAAAAAAAAATTGATATTTTTATCACATATTTTAAAGAAGGTATGAAAATTAATATTGGGATAGATGTGTCCAAACCTAACAGCTCCTGGTTGTACCCACTTGTTGTATCAGCAGGAGAAATTCAAACTTGGATTCTTCCATTACCGGATGAGTGAGCAAATTGATGGGATGTCAGCTCTTCAGAGTAGTTATAAAAGTTATTCCTCATCTTCTCTTCCAAAAGCTTCTAAAATAAATAAAAACTATTTTTTCAAGCTCTAATCATAAAGTTTTGTACACAGCTCAAAGCATTCTTTTCATCTACTGCAATTTGAAAACAAAGTTACGTGTTGTACAGCCAAAGAATTCTTCTCTATAATAGATATTACTTAATTGTAACCCTGCACTGCAAACAGGGCACTGCTGGGGCACACATGCTTCAGCTGCACACCTAAGAGACTAAATCTCAAATATTTGTAAGTACTGCAATTTCAGTAATATTTGATCACTTATCTAAAGTGTAATCTTGGTTTTTAAACTTGTCTTCACGAAGCAAAACTCACCTATGCTGGGATTTGGGGAAATAATTTACTGAAAGGAACCAATTGTTTGTCAAAACATGATTTTGAACCCGACTTGAGCTATTCTTACTGGGGAGAGAAGCAAGGAAGCTAAATTCACAAGGTAAACCAAATATTTCTGAAAGACTGCAAAAGTTGACTGAAGGAGATCATCAACATTTCCCCATTTCCAGTGATGTCATTAGCTCAGTCTTATGGCCTCCGTACCAAGATTTCACTGATCTTCTACAATACAGGCTCAGTTTCTTTCCTTACTGCTGCCCCAAGCCTCCCCCATCCTTGTCTAGTGTCTCTTCTGTTCCCCTCTGTGTCCAGCTGTAGAGTCACATTCCCGTAGGAAATTGTGAAGGACTATTTTTAAGGCTAATTTAGCTATAAATATCTCAGTCTTTGTTTGTATATTTTGTTGCAGATTAGTATGTTTTGTTTTCCTTTATCACTGTAAAGCTGAGTGGATACTGGTCTAGCATCACACACTTAATGTTTGTCTCTAATCAGAAGGATTACGCATAAGATTTTCACTCACCCTCAGGCTTCCCAGCTATCTTTAAGACCTACAAATGCCTGCCTACGAAGCTCAAGCTACTCTTAAATATATTGCTTAAACCCATTTGTCTAAGAAGGCAAAGGTTATTGCCAAAAATCAAAAGGATTCAAAAATCCTTATATGCAGGATTAAATATTTTGAGTCTTCCTTCCTAGATGACTTATTGTCAGAATTTGTTTTTCTGCATTTATACAACTACGGTGAAACTGATTCTCTAACAGTGCACTGCCAATAAACTTGTAAGAAAATGCTGACTGTGGTGCCCCTGGACACACCTGTGCATCTCGTTATCTTAACGAGGGAGAGCTGTGAAGTCAGAGAGCAGGTATTTGACTGGAAGAAGTTGCCATTTTTCAGCCTGATCAGAAAGAAAAGATTGCAGACTGGAGGGAGCTTGGACTTAAGAACAACGTGGATGTGGAAAGAGGTGCTTGAGAAGAGATCAGCTGGCTCTGAGGAGTAGCACAGGGACGTTTCTGAGGCAGCCTGCTTTGTGGTACCAGGTCAGTTCTCTTTTCTCTTCTGTTTAAAGCATATCTTCTCATTGAAAGCAAAAGAATTGCGGGGCTGCTTGGGATTAGAAAAGTGTGAAATGGAGGTTGCTTGTTCTTAATGAAATGGAAGACCCTGCCAGCATAGGCCTGTAGGCTGTGAATAGTGATCTGGGTTTTATGTGCTGATTCATGCTAAAAGCATCTATATGGAAAAGATAAAACAGGCTGTTTTTCTACGTGGATATTTTATGTAGGGATTATGTGGTCTTGGGGTGCAAAGAGGGCTTGGCAGAGTATTGTCAAGCACTGTATATTTTCAACTTGAATGTTTTTGGAAGCATAAAAAGATGGAAGAAAAAGTGCTGTGAAGTACTTTTTTTTCTTCATGTATTACTACGTAAGCAATGCTTGTGAGTAAGGGCATGTTGGTGTTTCAATCCTAACTGCATGGGGACAGCACATCCAGTGGGATAACCTGTAAGAGCAATCCTGTCTTTGCCAATGACTTACAACTTGTGCAAGCTTCTTCCTTTTTCTGTTCCTTCCCATTTCTTTACAGTGAGCTAACTGAAAAGCAGCATTAGCTGTGCATCTCGCAGCCTAACAAAGGTTTTCTCTGTCTTTTCTGAAGGATCTGTTATCTCTACTTTAGACCCCTGTTAACATTGTTAGTTGGCTTGTTTCAGTCCTGAGTGCTGAATGGGTCAAGCTCCCCTTTATATACAGTGTATAGTGTAAAATAAATACATGCTGCTGCACAGACCTAGTACTGAAATATGAGTGAGAATTAATCACCAACTGTAATTCCCTAAAGCAAGAAAATATATATATATATATATCTACTTTACAGAAGAGGAGAATGTGTGTTCTTGACAAGAGCGTGTTTGGCTGTTAATGTCTTTATTCAAAAAAAGAAGATAGGGCCATGGAGGAAGGAGTTGTAAAAGAGGGCTGTCCCTGTAGTAAAACCAGGCGTTCAGCTGTTAGTAATTGGCAGTGTTCCAATAGCTGCAACTGGGCTATGTTGATTTTGCCAGCTGAGGAACTGACCCTGAATATTATCAAAGTTTTCTTGGAGGTGGCAGGAAAAGAAATCCTTTACAATTTCCTCTTAAAGAACTCAGGATTTCCGTTTTTGTAACTGCAAACTTCTGAACAATTCAGGATGAAATGTGGAGCACAGAGACAGGCAACACCACGCTGACTGTATTTGATTAGGGTAATCCTTTTTTTTCCCTTCTATGTGGTTACTACAGCCAAGCAATTATTTATCCTACTATCAATTGCTTGAAGCACTGTAGACTACAGGTTAAATATTCTCATGTCAGTATGAGCTTCTACTCCAAGTTCTCATTGAAATCTAATGGCTTTCATCTTCAAAAGAAATTTTAATGAGTTCAAAGTACCTACCCTTCTGTTTTAATTGTTGTACTTCATACACTTCACATTCTGGAGATCAAAACCACTTCTCATTTTCTTTTTCCACCTGAAAATACTGTTGACAAGCTCTTTCCAGAGCTCTCTTCTGTCCGCTTTTTATCACAGTCATATTAATGTGACACATAAACCCAGAAACATGCAACATGTGCATTATTGAAACGTATACCTAAAACTTCTGTTTAACACTTAAAAAGTTAACCTGTGCCTACCAGAATTACTTTGATACCTGAAATAAGAGACAGAGCTTGCTATTTCAGTGTCTGAAATAGTCAAAACAGATCTAAAGCACTAAATAAGTGGTGGTAAATGTTCAGGGTACGAGTACCCATTGAATTCTCCTGGACCACATGTGAGACAAGGCATGCAAAAAAGTATTTTTGTGTATGTATGCGTAGGCAGCTGTGAATATGCTGTTGAACTGTACTTTTTTCACTTCCTTGGGCTGGCTTGCACATATCTTAGGTTATATTCATTCAGGCCCTTTGGCATCTTCATGCATTCTTTTGATTTGATTGTATCCTTTGTTTCACTTGTCCTTGTTATAAATATTAACTGCTTTGTCTGGTTGTGATAGACAATAGACAACTTTGCAAGTGAAAAGATATCTGTATTTTTCAAAGCAGCTGTAATTGTAGTTTTTAATTCAGTCAGTATTTAAAATGTAAATGAAACATGCGTATGACCTGCTGGCAGTTGTATGGGTTAACGCTTTTTGAAATTCTGAACAAGTAGTTTTCCAATATTGTGAACAGGTTGCGTTTTGCTTATTCTATTCAACCAGCACTTAGGGAGAGTTACTTCCCTTTGGGTTGAATATAAAAGTATGTAGCATAAAGTACTCGCATCGAAGTGCAAAGCATTATGATGTTGGAGGGTGTGAGCTTGGCATGTTATTGGCTTAGGAGGATATACTACGTGGACAGAGATCAAGTGATTCTTTGACCAGTTCCACAGATCTGGAATGTCTTTTATATTGCTTTTAGCAAGTTGTCCAGTAGATGATAATCCAAAGAGCTGCATGCTATATGCTCCAATAACAATGGTTAGCAGGCTATGAAAATTGTGATATCTATTGACTAATAAAAAATTATTAATAAAGGTGACCAGATTATTTAAGTTCATAAGAAAGTGTGAAAAACCAGGACTAGAACTATCTCTTCATTTTAGTTGATATTTTTACTTTTTTTTTTTTTTTAAATCAGTTGTGACAGAGAAGTATTAAGACCTTTATGTAGTTCGCTATGCCAGGCTTTATGCTGGTTCCTAGATGAGGCCCAAACCCAAGCACCACATCCTGCTATAAGCTGTTTATATTTATTAGCAACAAGTTGAACATTCACATTCATACATAGCTTTAGTTATTGTATGAAGCCTTCTTTGGAAAATGTCATGGAAGATCACAGCCTAGTATCTGATTTTTATTTTTACTTTTTTTTTTTTTAGAAATGTGGAATGTGTAGGCATTTTTTTTTTTTAAAGTCTATATTTAGAAAATACTATAAGCCAGTACTTGTGCTTGTCTCCCTATGTGGTCCAGTTTTAGAACTCAGTTACTAGTTATTGAAGAACCTTTAAAAATGTGCTTTTTTAGCTGCTAATTTACTATCAGCCATCCAAGGGTAGATTGGTAGAGCATAAATGAAATGCTATAATTATACAAGGGAGTGGGTCACTGACCTTTGGATTGCAATATCTTGTCGCTTTTGTCCTTTCCTTACACCACTCAGTCTATAGGATGAAATTGCATCTTTTTCTTTGGTTGCCTCAAGAATGAGGTGGTATTGGAAACTAGTGAGGCGTGGTACAATGTTGATGTTCATAGCTTGCAATAACTTACCTATTTTCATTTTGTTTGATTTTATTAACACCTGGGTCTCCAGGGAACACAGGAAGGAGGAGAGGGAAGGAAAGAATACTTCAGCAATAATCTAATGATGAGCACTTACACTTTCCCCCAAGCCCTGCTGTTATATCAAGTGTCAAGATACCTCACAGCCAAGCAATTTATAATACAAAGTGTGTGTGCATGTATAAGGGGAGGTGTGCAGATGGCAGAAAGCTGTATGTCATGACATACACACATACATGAAGGATAGCAAGGGAGTCATTAAAAATATGGATTTTTTTCTAATGCAGGGGCTGTTTGTGAGCTGCTGTAATTGGTGTACATCAGTGGAATTACTCAGAAATTTACCGTCTGAGCAATTAGTCATTTAATGGAAATTAAACAAAATTCCTCACAGAAAAGTACCTTAAAAATTTTGGGCGATGCTTGAATATAATGTGAAAAGACAGAAGAAAATAGGGACTCTGTCAAGCAGGGAGTATAACCCACTTTTGCAGTCAGAAGCAGAGGAGCAAGATGACAGTGCATTTTTGTTATGTTTGCTTTGAGGAGTTTTCTGGTGCCCAAATGAGTGTTTCTGGACACAAGCCTGCAGTCTAGAGGTGGCAGCTAATTTAGAGTTGCTACAAGTATTTAAATACCACAGCAATACATCAGAATAATCAGCCTTAAGAGAGCTGTGATTTAACATGTCTGAATCGTTGGGTTTGCAGACTTAGTTGAATGAGGGGGAGCAAGAATAGGGAGAAAACCAAAAGCTCGTGCAGCAGTTTGGTTTTTTTTGTTGTTTTTTTTTTTTTTAATGAAAGTTAGAACTGAAGATGTGCTCAGATGGTTGTTCGGGTTCACCATGATCGCCTGTACTCTCAAGGGCAGATTTGTTCTTTATTTTGAAGTGGCTAGTTGTGTAAGAAGCAGTGAAATCTGCAGGCTGTTGACAGTACTGTATTGCTTACCATTCCTGCTCTCGTGGCAAACTTCTTGGAAAAACGAAAGGTGGTCTGCAGCTGCATGAATGGGCAAACTGATGTTATTCTCCTCTCTTAATCTCCATCTATCATCTGTCATGTTGCTGCTATATAAGTACGTGACCATGAAATGAAGTCAGTGGAGAGAGCAGGACCTGCTGTTCACCGAGCAGCCAGAGCCACGTGGTGTGCAGGTGGACAAAATAGCTTCCCTAGCTGTGTAGGAGGGAGGAGAGCATATTAATAGATTCAAGGTTTTACATTCACTAGTGTATGTGCACATAGCACTACTTATATTTGATCAGGGCACTGAGTTTAACGGTGTGATAAATAGACTAAAGGCAATGAGGCCAGGGGTGTCTACAGAAATTTAAAGCCGTAAAAATTTATCTTAGCTGAATGCGTTCACTTCAGCAGAAAAATGCCCTACTGTTACATAAAGAAAATCCTCTGATTTAAAACAGAGAGTCAGCATACCACATGATCCATGCCAGTTTCCAGAGAAGGTTTCTCTTCTCAGTATTGCTTAACCTTACCTGAATACATGTGATCTGATGCACTTTGGTATGTGTCCTAGTCGAAAGGGATGGACTGGGACAGGGGGGTGTTGGGGATGCTGCTGTTCTAGGGGAACCTAGACCATCTATAAAGGCGGTGCGATGGAAAGCCGAGCTGAAGTGCCTTTATACTAATGCACACAGCCTGGGAAACAAGCAGGATGAGTTGGAAACCGTGATGTGCTTAGAAAATTACGACCTTGTTGCTATCACGGAAATGTGGTGGGATGATTCCCATAACTGGAATACCACCATTGAGGGCTATCGGCTCTTTAGAAGAGATAGGATAGGTAGGAAGGGTGGGGGAGTAGCCCTCTATGTCAGAGAGTGGATAGACTGTGAGGAGCTTCCTCTGAGAAACAGTCATGATCAGGTTGAGAGCCTGTGGGTTAGAATTAGGAATGGGTCTAACAAAGGCCAGCTGGTGATAGGAGTATACTATAGGCCACCTGATCAAGGGGAGACTGTTGACGAGGCTTTCTTGCTTCAGATGCGGGAGGCTTCGTGCTCACGGGCTCTTGTCCTGATGGGGGACTTCAACCATCCGGATATCTCCTGGATAGATCACACGGCGAGTTGCAAGAGGTCCAGGAGGCTCCTGGAATGTGTTGACGATAACTTTCTGGTCCAGGTGTTGGACAGACCGACCAGAGGTGAAGCACTGCTGGACCTGCTGCTCACCAATGTGGAGGAAATAATTAATGGTGTTAAGGTTGGAGGCAGCCTGGGTTGCAGTGACCACGCTCTGGTCGAGTTTGTGATCTTGAGAACTGTGGGCCTGGTGAAGAGTGGCATCAGGACCCTGAACTTTGGGAGAGCAAACTTTAAGCTGTTCAATGGACTGTTGGCCGAGATCCCCTGGGATGCTCTCTTTAAAAACAAAAATGCTGAAGAGAGCTGGTTACTCTTCAAGGATGCCTTCCTAAGAGCACAAGAACTCTCTGTCCCACTGAACAAGAAAGTGGGCAGAGGAGGGAGGATGCCGGCGTGGCTCAGTAAGGACCTGCTGAGGGAGCTGAGGGTGAAGAAAGGTGTGTACAAACTCTGGAAACAAGGGCGTGCCACCTGGGAAGAATACAGGGATGTTGTCTGGACTTGCAGATGTGGGATCAGGAAAGCCAAGGCGCAGGTGGAACTGAACTTGGCGAGGGACGTGAAAAACAGCAGGAAGGCTTTCTATAGGTACATTAGCCAGAAGAGACAGGCCAAAGCGAGTGTACCTCCTTTGGTAAATGTAAAAGGAGAACTGGTTTCAACGGACGAAGAGAAGGCCGAGGTACTGAATGAGTTCTTTGCCTCGGTCTTCACTGGCGGCCAGGACTCCAGTACTCCTTCCGTCCCTGAGCCCTGCATCCCTACACCTCTGGGTGGGGACTGGGGTGGTAAATCCCCCCCCCCCGCTGTGAAGACAGAGCAGGTCTGAGACTGCCTCATGAGACTGAATGTGTACAAGTCTATGGGGCCGGATGGCGTGCATCCCAGGGTTCTGAAGGAGCTGGCTGAGGTGGTTGCCGAGCCACTCTCCATCATATTTGAGAAGTCGTGGCTGTCTGGTGTGGTCCAGGATGACTGGAGGAAGGGTCACGTCACTCCCATTTACAAGAAAGGGAGCAAGGAGTACCCCGGGAACTACAGGCCGGTGAGTCTCACCTCTGTGCCTGGGAAGATCATGGAACAGATCATCCTGGATGACATGCTTGATCACATGAGGAAAGGGCGTGTGATCCATGACAGCCAGCACGGCTTCACCAGAGGAAGGTCATGCTTACCAATCTGGTGGCCTTTTATGATGGAGTGATGGCATCAGTGGACAAGGGAAAGGCAACCGATGTCATTTACCTGGACTTGAGCAAGGCCTTTGACATGGTCCCCCACCACATCCTTATCTCCAAACTGGAGGGATGTGGATTTGATGGGTGGACCACTCGATGGATAAGAAACTGGTTGAAAGGCCACAGACAGAGGGTGGTCATCAATGGCTCCATGTCCAGGTGGAGGCCGGTAACGAGCGGCGTCCCCCAGGGGTCTGTCTTGGGACCGGTGCTCTTTAACATCTTTATCAATGACATCGATGATGGAATCGAGTGCACCCTCAGCAAGTTTGCTGACGACACCAAGCTGAGTGGTGCGGTTGACACGGTTGAAGGACGGGATGCCATTCAGAGGGACCTCGAGAGGCTAGAAAGGTGGGCCCGGGTGAACCTGATGAGGTTCAACACGGCAAAGTGCAGAGTTTTGCACTTGGGCCGGAAGAATCCCAGGCATCCCTACAGACTGGAAGGAGCGGTCCTTGAGAGCAGCCCTGTGGAGAAGAACCTGGGGGTCTTGATAGACGAAAAACTTAACATGAGCCAGCAGTGTGCCCTTGCGGCTCAGAAGGCAAATGGTATCCTGCACTCCATCAAAAGAGGGGTGGCCAGCAGGGACAGGGAGGTGATTGTTCCCCTCTACTCTGCTCTTGTGAGGCCCCATCTGGAATACTGCGTCCAGGTCTGGAGCCCCCAGTACAAGAAAGACGGGGAGCTGTTGGAGAGGGTCCAGAGGAGGGCCACAAAGATGATCAAGGGACTGGAGCACCTCCCCTATGAGGACAGGCTGAAAGAGCTGGGCTTGTTCAGCCTGGAGAAAAGAAGGCTGCGGGGTGACCTCATTGCAGCCTTTCAGTACCTAAAGGGAGCCTACAAACAGGAGGGGAATCAACTCTTTGAAAGGGTGAGTGACAGCAGGACAAGGGGAAATGGTTTTAAGCTGAGGGAAGGGAGATTTAGGTTGGACGTCAGGGGGAAATTCTTTACAGAGAGAGTGGTGAGGTGCTGGAACAGGCTGCCCAGAGAGGCTGTGGATGCCCCGTCCCTGGAGGTGTTCGAGGCCAGATTGGATGGGGCCCTGGGCAGCCTGGTCTAGCATTAGGTGGAATGGTTGGTGGCCCTGCGTGTGGCAGGGGGGTTGGAGATTCATGATCCTTGAGGTCCCTTCCAACCCTGGGAATTCTGTGATTCTGTGAAATGCTAATTTCAGCAGGGCAGTTAATTTCTTGCAAGCTTTTAGGCTTACTGGTCACTGATGTGTTGCAAGGAATATCATACAGCATTGTTTTATAAACTCTGCAATTATTGTTCATTTATTAAAAAAAAAAAATTAACTTATTGGTCTATATTAACCTATTTCCCAGAAACTGATAGGGAACACATGGAGTTTAATTGGATGTTTCTGAACTAACTGTACATAAGCTGGGTGACTTCCAAGGTCACTATTATTATGCTAAACTGAACAATAAAATCACTTTTACTGAGAATTATGATGTATGAAATGCACAAGTATTTCTCTTGTGTAGATTTCTTGTCTGATGCACCATGTGAGATGTACAGTGGGGTGGGAAACTGACACTGCCTCTCATCCTACCATAGTACTGTAGAAAAGCTGCATTCTTTGATAGCTGATTGCTGTGAGCACTTGTGCAGTATATATGAGAAATCTTATTTAACTGACTTTGAGCGCTTGTTAATCTAACCTCTGAGTTCTACAGAAGTTCAGCACTACAGATCTGTATGTTAATAATACTGCAGTGACCACACACTGGAAGTGAGCAGAAAGTTCTACTACCCAGTCAGTGCCTATCTCCAGTAGGAATGAAGTTCAGTTGTCTGGCCAGGTGATCTGCTCATCCCTTTCACGTTTGAGACGTTCCATTCACCACAAGTCCTGTTCAGCTTTTACAGAATGCTATAAAATCTTCTTAATTTCCTTTAGAAGGGACTTGGGTCCTTCAGACTTCCTGTTACAGACCATCTTGTAGTGCAGATTTTCAGTCTGGGTTGATGTTTCTCATAGGTAACCATCACTGCACTGCTCCTTATGTGATGATAATCTTTCCGATCTAGCTTCAGCTTTTAAAAAGTTGAGTGATCTAGTTTCTCTTTACTCAACAGTCAATGAAGGTAGGAAAAAAAAATCTCTAGAGGACATTTCAGACACTTTATTTTCAGATGGGATTAATCATTCCCTGGAAAAATGAAGTCATCTGAGGGATTGGCATGAGAAAGCCCCTCATAAACAGGACTGCTATGTTTGGGTTAAGAGTGGATGTTCTAAAAAGCAGATAGGCAGATTTTAGATTGGCTAGTTGTTTTCTGGAATGGTTACCTGATCTAGAAGGAAAAGTTCAGAAAAGGAACACTGGTGGCCAGCTTCCTGCTTAATTTTTTTCTTTTCTCTTCAGTATTTCAGAAGCAGCTTGTTTGTATCACTGTCACAGTGACAAAGAATTGACAGATGCAGATGGTGTCGAAGCGTTCTAAAGAAATGATAACTGTCTTTTGAAAATGTAGGTTGCAGCAAATTGAAATAATTATCCCAGACCTAGTCTTATCATAAAAGTTCAGTTATCTCCTGGTTCTGTCTGAATACATAAATCTACACAATTCCAAATTGATTTAATAATTTCTTCTGAGAGATTTATCACACAGTTATTCTTTTCAATCTATGCAGAGTCAAGAGAAGATGCTTGAAACTCATATCATTACAATTATTAGCATTTTCATGAGTGGAAAACATCCTGAAGAGACAAACTGAACCCTTATTCTGAGGGACCCATGCTTATAACTTTTTCATCACTGGATTTTTTACTCATTGTGCTTATTTAGTTTTTATTAACCAGAACAGATTATAAAGATGCAGAAATTTCCTCATGTTCTTTAGCATCTTTGTGGGGTTTGGAGACCACAGAGTAGGCTTCTGAATCCCACAGAGTGCCTCAGTGAGATGGCAGGGTTCTCTGCATAAAGAGTGAATACACACGTGTTCTCAAAGTTTCAACATGTGAAGTTACTTCAAGAAAGTTTCTAAAGCTATGTAACTGGTTTTGTTACTTATTTGCATTATCAAAGGTTGTGTATGTTTGAGAGGTTCTCATTCTGTAAGGTTTTTAATGGTTTAAGCATTGGAAAACACTGTTACGAGCTGAATAATGTTTGAAGAACAGCATTGCTTCCAGCTGCTCTCAAGATTGACCTTTAGAACAGGAAAGTTAGTTGTTGGGCCTGATCTAGGGAGGAAGTTTGCTTAAAGAATTATAGCAAAATAATCTTAGATAATATTAAAAACAGCAACAAAAAAAAGAATCCTAACTTGCCACTAATCCCTCTGCTGAGCTGCTGAGAACAAACAATTTGCTGTTGTCAAATTTGTTCTGTTTCTTGCAATGCCTTTGTGTTCTGTAGGAGCCTTTCAGTGCAGGACAATAAAGGGGGGGGAGGAAGGTTGTAGTCAGCTTTGGAAACCTATTTGCAGAGAGGCAATTTCTGGCAGATGAAACGTTGTAAATTTTGACACTTGTGTAATGACAAACCTTCTCATGGAAATATCACTCTCTAGGCATAATGGCAGTATTTCAATTTTAGCATGTTATAAACAAATAGCAATATTTGCTCTGAGCAACGTAGTGCATAAGTGAGGCACCTTAGTTAGGAGGCCTGTTCAATTAGAACCTATGTAGGCAGACTGATGATACAGAGGGTCTCAGTCAAATCTATGGAAAGCCTTGAGAAAAAAGCTCCCAAATATAGGTTCTCCATAAGCTGCACCAGATCTCTTCCTTGGAGAGGTGGAGGGGAGTGCAATAAATAAGGGCAAGCTTTAGTTACTGAAACAAATTTGCAGTCTGTCATCCAGTATGACTGATACTACTGGAGCCAGATTTTGAAATAACTGGTGGAGATCACTGCAAGGGATCTCTCCAGCTGAGACACTGCAATCTGATCGTTCAAGAGCTCAATGGCCGGTGCCACAACGTGCACCCTGGTGGGCATTGACTCTCCAGGACCGCACAAAGCTTTTCATCAGTCTATTTGCATACAAGTGATCGCTAGCTCTGCCAGCTGTACTGCCTACATGCGTGTCCCAGCCCTGCCTTAGCATGCTGAGTTCCTTATGGCGTCAGTCTTTCTCAAAGCAGAACAGCTTCTATTCCTCCCTTCATGCTGATGTTGTTCTGTGTAGCCTGTGATCTGCTTAAATAGTCAATGTAGCCATGACTAACGAATCATTTGTATTCACAGCATCAGCTTCAGGGGAAAGACACATGGTGGCTCTCAAGAGATTTGAATGGTGAACAAAACACAAACACTCAACCTGTTTTAAGCAAATAATTTTTCTTGCGTCAAAGAAATGTGCAGCGCTGAGTTGCAGCCTATTCTGAAAGGCCCTTCTCTGACATGTTGAGTGCTGTTTTTCACTGTAAACTGCCGCCTCCTTCCTAGCAGTTGGAGTAATCAATTAACAGAGTCCAGATTTCTGATTTCAGTAAGTGAAAGAGGAGAATTTAGCTCCATAGCATTCATACCTTGTGTGTATATTTACAAACAGGGATGAGTTTTCCATCTCCTAGTGTTACTTTGAATCCCATTTTTATTTCTGAATATTCTACTATCCTATCTGATGCATACTTTTGGCATATTTTGCTGTATGTTGCACGTCAGTCATGTATAACATAGAACCATAGAATCATTAAGTTTAGAAAAGACCTCTAAGAACAGCTGGTCCAACTATCCACCTACCCCCAGTGCTGCCCACTAAACCACGTCTATTTTTGTACTACAAGCACATTAGCACTAGTTCAACTTATTTATTTGCATCATACTATTGAAATCGTATATGAAAATGACTGGGATTTGGCATCTTTTAGGCTGTTCTATTCGCTGGGTGGAGTAGATGGGTCACTCACTGAAGAACTCCTGTTAAAGCCAATGGAATGTTTTTTTTCTTTCTAACGAGGAAAAGGTTCTCCAACTAAAATTACTGTTGATATCAGTGGGATTTGATTTCTAAGATCTTTATTAGCATGCATGCAACAGACTGCTTTTTGTGCTTTAATGCACTGATAGACTGTATTTTTTAAGGCATAACATTAACCTAAGAAAAACTGATTATTGATTGTATCTAATTGAATATTAGATACATTTTAGGTAGATAAAAACATCAGCACAGAACTTAACCTCAGACATTGTGTAGCCCAATAGAGAAGTCTGTGGAGAGGAAGCCTGAAGTGTGTGTGGAAGTTGATGTCAGTTGGGTTTTGAAGGTTGTGCTTTATGACTACAATACGTTAATTGATAGATATAAGGGAGCAATCAAAATGCAAATAGAACTTGGTTTACAATAATGCCTGTTTACTGTATAGATATATTATATATGCTTTTAGGAAGCTGGACTCAATTTCAAAACATATCTTTAATTCATGAATTGTTCAAATGAATTCCATTTGTGGCTTAAAAAATATTGTGATTAAAAAATTATGCTTTTTCCTGCACAGAATCAACTTCATAACTTTGCATTATTCCTATATTGAAAACTGAGCCAGAAGGGAGTCCTCTTATTTGTTCTGAAATCATCGCTACCATTTTTAATGTTGTAAAATAATTTTCAGTGGACTGATTGCTTTTGCTGTGACAGCCGTACCTTCAGTAGATTCTAATAAACTCAACTTAGGTTAAAGGCCATATTTCATTATTGTTATTGGTGTATGCTGCACGTATTTGAAGTACCGAATGCTGAGGCATATGTTGTAAGGTATTGTTTCTAGTTATGAATTTATGGTACGTGTAGGATGGCTATACAAGGGGATAAAACTAAGCTCTTCTGCTTTCAGTAATATCAGTAAATAGAGGGAAGGCAGCATCGACTGCTAAAGATGACTTTTACCTTTACCCTACTCTTCAGCTGTCTTAGAGTTCCCATCCTTTTTTGGTGTGCAAAATGAAGTCATTTGTAGCACCTTGGAGAAATTTCCTCCTTTCTTGGTGACCTGATAATGGCAGCACCTGATGTAAGTGATAGCCAAGCGTGGAAGTTCATTCTTACAGCAGTGATAGTTTAACGTGAGCAATAGACACACAGTGACTTAGTGGCCAATTCTCAATGCTGATGGAAGGTTCTCCTGGGGATAGCTTTTATGTGGTGACCTAAAAACCTTGAGTTCAGGAGGCAATTAGGTGGCTATCAGGATTGTGCCCTTTAATGCTAGGGTAGCATTTAGTTAATAGCCCATCTACTAACGTGTGAGAGATACATACCCTTTCCCCTCATTTGCAGCATGTATTATGTGTTATTCAAAACCAAATATTTACACTCAGATCAATGTTTGAGCTTTAAATAATTGCCGGAATCTTTATTACAGGCTGGTGTCTTTTGTGTTTTAGAACCTAAGTGACCACTATCAAAATAATTTTAAGATGCTGAACTTTTATCACAAAATTCATGTGGGAAAACTTTAACAAAATGCTTGATTATCTTGTAGCTGGGCATAGTGTTACTAATGGCTGCGTTTAGTGATGGAGGCTATAAACTGTAAATCATACCAGTGTTTCCCATGGCAGAGCAAGCTGCAGTCGTGATCTGACGGTGCCCTTTGACCTCTCTGAGGAAGGCATAGTGGGAAGTATGTGAGGACACTATGCTTGATTAGTCTCTCCCTAGTTTGCCTGGGTAGGAAGATAATTGAAAACACAAAGGACTATGGAAATTGAAGGTTCTGAAATGCACTTTTCAAACACATGCAATTTTAAATCTATAATGTGTCATCTATATCAGCGGTCGACATTGTCTTCATTACATAAATACAATTCTTCCACTAATACAGTGCAAATAAGGGTTAGGCAGCATCTGCAGCTATTGTAACCCGCACTTCAAAGAGCGGTATCCATTTTAGGTTCTTAAAAGTCTAAGAATTAAATAGAAGCTTTAAACAGAAGAACTGTTTGTCTGGTTCATTTCGCATTCTCCAATTTGTAGTATTGAATAAAGAACAAAGTTGAATTTTGTCCACTGTGATTTTAGAGGGGGGGGAAAGCAGCATAGCTTATACTTGACAACAACTGGGGACTGGGAGAAGAAGGAATTTAGTTTAGCTATTTTAATACACTGCCTCTATAAACTGGTACAAGACTATTATTCTGGATGTTTTCTGGTCTGTTGAGTCCTAATGTAACTAATCTCCAACAGATAGTACTGCCCAGGGTTCCTGTAAAACAATCATCTGCAAACATATTTATTAACCTTTGTTATTTAGCCTTCTGCAAAGTGCAGGCCACCCTGCTGAACAGTCTACAGCATTTATTTACAATGCTGACTCGTATTAGACATCATTAGGTACATAATAATTATAATAATTATGTGCATTGCTTAGGCTACCCTGCTAAATAACAACCACTTTTATTCAGAAGTCATAATTGCAGCATCTAGGCTTAAAACGAAATCTAATTAGATGTCAGCTCACCCTCTTTCACATAATCTATATCTCCAGTACAGCTATGAAATCCATCTAGCAAGGATTAGCTTGTTTAACCTGAAAAAGGATCTGTATGGACTGTCGGGTTAAAGCTATAAGGTAGTGAATATTTTATAAAAATAATCAGAATTCTTGTAACAGACCTTCAGAGGTTTTGTACAACTTCTTTTTTTGGAGGAGGGATAATGCTATTTCACAAACCTATTTCAGTGGAAATTGGGTTGTCTTTTGCAGCCGTAGCTGCATTGGTTGACGTAATAGTTCTGTAACTGGATAGTGGGATATAACCTTAAAATTCCCTGTTAGAGATGTTGAGTTTTGTATATTTGAATATGATCTTAATGTGAAGTTGTAGTCCTCGTTGTGTGAGATTAAAGAAGTCTGCAATCTTTTCAGACAAACTTTTAAGTTAAAGGAAATACAGAGGTGAACTAATCCTTAAAACTACATAATGAATCATTTACTAAACCTGATTTCTCTCAAAGGAAAGGGTTAGTTGATAACACTGCCAGTGTTAACTGTTTTCTCTGGCACATGACCCCATTTGCAGCTCCATCTAATCTTTTTCCAGGGCAGTAGCTGGCACTGACCTTACTCCATCTATGGCTATGAAGCATTTTACTGTGCAAGAAGCCACAGTAGATGATCACAGAGGAAGCTTTAAAAGCTTGGGTGCTCCCAAGAAGATAGACAGAGGTGGTAAAGGGAATAAACTTAAACAGGTTCACTTCCCAACATCTAACATGCTACAGATGTCACAGATAGGGAGCATGTTCCTTAAAAAAAGGCTGTATATGAATCTGAGTATCCATAGCAAGTTGCTCTGTGCTTTTGTTGAGTGGTCTAAATGTGACTGGAAACAGTTATTAGTGCAGTAACTGTGCTTCATTATTTCAAAACTGTGAACTCTACTGTCTAATAGAGTTATGCTAAGTGGGCTGCTAAGGACATGATCTGGTGTAGGAAGTGGAGTAGATCTATTCATATCAGTCCTGAGGATATTTCCTCTCTGAAGTCCATTTAGTGTGTTCTGCTAGGCCATCTGGGTCTCTCCTGGTGTTTTTCAGCTTTATCCAGTCCCGTTTCAAAGCCTCCTTATGCTTCCTAAACACTAAATTGCTTTCATATAGCCATTTTCAATTCCAAAGCCATTTTTCTTTCTCTTCCCACGGATCCTTCTGCTCTCTTCAGCTTACCTGATCTTTCTGCCATGGATTTCCCAAGGCTACATGTAACTAAATTTTAAGATTTTGAACTTAGAATTCTCCCTTCAGGATAATTCCAGAGTTTGGCAGCCTCCAGGCACTGCACTGACGTTTATTAAGTGCCAAGGTATTGACTGACTTTGATTTCTGAGTTGTGTTCTATGTGCCAGTTTTGGATAGCCCCTGCTTAGTAAAGGGACGTTGTAGCTTTCCACTGAAGAATCTTATTCTGTTGTGTTAATCACCTGTAAATTGTATGTATGTAAAACTGTTCAGGTTCAAGTATTCCTCTTGTTGCCTGGCACAGTGGTGACCTGTGTGCCATAACAGATAAGCTAGTCTAACTCTAGCTTGTAACATCAATACCATGCTTGGTAATAACCTATCTTTCCTTGGTAATAACAGAAGGGTATCAGAAAGATGTATGACTATGAAGAACTCCAACACCAGCAATTCAGAAACTGTCTGGTCAGTCTGTGGGCAGTGCTGAGTACATACCTCCTGAAAAATCACCTGTGGTCTCTGTTTGCACTGTAACTGCTATCATCTCAGCAATTGTATCTCCTCTGGCTTAAGACTGTATTGTTTGTATGCTAATGGAACATTACTGAAGTGATAGCAAGCCTAGTGTGATTATGTTTTAAATAGATATTTAAAAAATCAACTTACTAATATTGCTGCAATGGAAGCAAAGTGCCATATGAGCTCATACAAAGACATGCATACATGTGTATGTTCTATGAGAGATTGTCTTCTAAAGTTTTCAGCTGGATTTCTAGAATTCTCCCCTTTGGGGTATCACAGAAACAATGATGTCAACCTTTCATGTAAAATACCTATTTCTCTACTTCATTCTGGTTGGCCAAATCCCTTATCTCTTAGTGATTCTAAGCATGCATACCTATTTAATGCATCTGGATATCCACAGGCATTTCATTTATCTTGGTGTTCTGATTGAGACATATTCATCCTGGAAAAGAGGGTGACAAGTATTGACAGGTACAAGATATTAGGAAGGTTGCAAAAGTAAATCTGCTTCAGGAGTTTTGGAATTGTTAACCAATGAACTTTGAATGCCATGAAAGTTCAGGTTCATCTTATAGTTGCTCTGCAGTGCTGTGCACTGATACTTTCTTTTCCTTGTGGCGTAATACAAATTGTTTTACTATGGCATCAGTACCTTATTTGTTTTCCTCCTAGCGAATTAGTTGGAAGATGCATGCATTGAAATGATCTGAAAATGTCATATGAAATGTGAGAGACAATAACTCTGTAGGCTGACACAGTCCAAATTCTTTCAGTAGTCCTACCTGTCAGGTTTACCCAAGTGCAACATCTTGCACTTGGCCTTGTTGAGTCTCATTTAGGTCACTTGACCTACTTCTCAATCTTGTCCAGAACAGCAGATAATAGGTTATTTAGGAAAGTCTGAATGGATGAAAAGAGGGATTGCAGTCTATTTCTGCTTTATGGGGCTTGCTTGTTTTAGTGTCTCTTGTGATTTGGATGTGTATGGTGTCATGTAGGAAAGGCTCAGAGTTATTTCAGACAAATCTTGTGATAGAGATTCTTAGGTGTCTTATATGAACAAGAAAACCGAGCCAGGTAATCAAGCACCTGGTTAGGTATGAAGTGGAAATCAACATATTATCAAAACTAGAAACTTGCATTTCTCTAAATAATAATTGTGCTCTTAAAGATGTAAATTGGGTAAGGGTTTTCTTCTTCAATAGAAAAAAAAATACATAGTTCTAAACTGCATGGATTCCTTTGATAAATGCTTAGAAATAATGAGCAAAGAATTAAAGTACACTTATAATAATATTGCTTCTGTTTGGAGAGAAGTGAAAACAATTATTTAAAAAATATGGAGATATTTAACAAAGATATTGTATGTAGAAATAAGACCCCCCCTCCCCCCCAAAAAAAAAGGATTTATCTCTGACTCAAAAGAGGAAACTGTTAAAACAATTCCAAGTTTTGATTTCTAAAAGGCCAAGAACATGTGAAACTCATTCAGTGGTGCCACTATATGTGTGGAAATAATAAAATTGGGTATAAAAGTAGTATAGCTTTGCCCGAACACAGAAGGTGATTGGATATTTCTATTTCATACATTTGTATCGTGAGATACTTTAAGATACAGTATCACTGCTCTAGTTTACCTGATGTGAATCCTGATTTATTTTGGATATCTGCATTATAAGGGAACCTTCAATCTAGAAAGAAATAAAAATCAAATTCGGTAACTGAAATCTGAAATTAGGCAATGTCAGGTGGAACAAATGCAGGTTTTCAAAGGAGGGATGGCAAGCGCTGGTTATGTCAGGTGTCTTGCACTGAAAGCATTAAGAGCAGAATGTGAATCCTTAAAAATATCAGAGATGTCAAAAAATGTTTTTAAAGGTTTAACACCAGCCAAGGTGTTTTCCTACAGCATCTGACACGTGTTTTGTAGGTGATCAAAAGGCTTCACCAGTGCTGGTAAACTTATAACTATTTGTGCTCAGGAAGAGTTGAGAGAGGATCTGAGAGTGCATGCTTGTTTGGTGTGGTTTTTTGGTGTTTTCTTTTTGTTTTGGAGAGTCATCACACAGAGCAGATTCTCTGAGTACCTCAGTACCATTTTCACTAGCGTAATTATGCTCCTTTGTGCTCAAATCCATACAGTCAAACCTGAGGTATGTTTTGTTTGCTGGATGTGAATGCAGTGATCCTGCTTCTCCCCTAATTTTGAAGGTCCCTTGGCATGTTGATCTTCTATCAGTTGTACCACAGGGTTTGTCTTTGTGGTTTAAGGCTGGTTGCACAGGGCAGTGTGAACATGATCTAGCTGGCATAGATACAGCCAGTACAAGAGGCTGCTGATTCAGCAGGAGACGGTTACAAAAGCACTTCTAAGGGAAACCACAGCATGAGGCAACACTGTCTATAACAAGAAAAAGGAAGGATGGAAAAGTGCCTGACTCTAGTCTTGCTTAAAACTGGAATATGTCAGGCTGCTGGAATGAGCACTGATCCATAGGGTAAATAAGGTCTGATTCAGGTCCCACATCTGACTAGTGAGGTGTAGTAAGACTTAAACATAGCAGATATGGTGCCCTTGAGAGGGACAGTTCTCACCCCAGTCATTCCCAGCATGAGTTCAGTGAGTTCTGTGAACGTGTTTGCTGGCAGTTCTTAGCAGGAAAAAAATGCATGGGTAAATTCTTCCTGTGCAGAAGGAGTGCTGCTTCTGCAGCCAAATTCTGTTAGCTTTATTTGTTAAATATTACACTGCTTAGCTGCAAAAGGCAACAGAATGCAGCGTGTTCTGGAAAGGAGTCCTCCGTGTGCATCCTCTGACAAATGTTGAAAGGGGAAGAAATTGCAAGACCAACTGTGTTTGTACTTTTTGATATATTGTTTCTATGTTATGAAACTCTGACCGTGGTGCGCATATCACAATAATTCAGTTTTAATAAAGGAAATTTGAGGCAAACTGTCTTGGGACTGCAAAATGCCATTAACAGGATGTTGATAAATACATGATAAGCCTGGGAGCTCATAGAAGCATCACCCTCTCTTTCATCTCATTTTGATGTCATGTCTGTATAAAAGAGTTGAGACTAAAGTTTTTAAATGGGGATGTTCTAAAATAAGTATCTTAAGGATAGAAACATTGTGAAAATGATTCTAGAAACATACTAAGATGTCCTGATGGCTGGTTTTTTTTTTTTGTGTTTATTTGTTAAATTAACCCAAGGTTTTATAGTTCACTTGCTTGCAGGGTTAACATAAATACTGGAACGGGCCCTGTCAGAAGGAACTTTATCTTGATTTTAGTGGCAGTAGAATCAGCTCGGAGTGAACAACTTGTAGTCCCATATGCTACACTGCCTCAGGGCTGCATCAATCCTGGGAATTTGTTTTGAATTCTGTCTGGAAATTATTGAATATATTTTTGAATACTTCTTCACTGAATGATGTGATCCTTCTATGAAATGGATAGCGTAAAGGCAGAATATTTATCCCTGTATTTTTGCATTAATTGAATGCACGGTTTGTTGGCTTACAGAATGACCTTTTCCACAAATAGAATTAAAATATTTGCATTAAACGTTAAAAAGGCAGAGGAAAAACATGAGTCACATTTGTTTAAGAGCTGGAATTATCATTATCACAACATACTTGATTATATGCAAAATGGTGAAGTACACTGAAGAGGGAAAATGATCTGTTTTTTTTTTTTTTTTGAAATTGACTCCTGACATCTGGCAGCAGTATATTTTGCATCAGTGAAACGCATCTTATTCACAATGTACTTAAGATCTCTGTGTTTAGATACTAGTCCTGCAGAAGAATAATTGTGGAAGAATATTCTGGGCACTGGGATAGGATTTATTGATCTAAAATGCTACCACAGAAAGTAAAGGTATCAGCTGCTTTCATTTTCTGTCACCCTCTGTATGTTGTAAGCAGCAACTGAAGTAACTTGCATTGGAGTTCAGCATTTGCTCAGTTGTAAAATACAATGCATCTGGTTTAAAAAAAAGTGACCAAAAAAGCTTGCTTAATTGGATACCTACAGTGTGACAGTTCTGTACTTGTTTGTGTTGTTCATTAAGTGGCCTGATATTTTTTTCTTAGCATGCCATGACTATAGGTGGTGAGTGATACCTGCAGGACCACAGGCACTCTGCAAATCCAGCTATTTCTGCAAGCATAGGTATGCCAGATCTTATGTACTTAAGCTTAAAAAAAATAAATAAATTAATTAAAAATCGAAGTTGATATAAATCATTCCACAGCAGACATTGAGAGATGTTTCTCAGTTAAAACCCTTGGTGATCCACAAACCTTACGTGCTTTAGAAGTGAACAATTACAGCAGTTGGGAAATAAGATGCTTTTTCTCCTTTAGAGGTATGTAACAGATTGGTATCTCTGTTTCCCACAACTGTGATTCATAGCAGATGAAATATATCTAAGCTTTTTTTCTCTCATGCACACAGGGTATGTCAGGCCTTGAGATTTCGAAATATTTACAGGCTCATGCTCTGTTAAGTGGACCATGCTGCCACATAGTGGAAGTCTGGTACACTCTGTCTTCACCCTTCTTAAGTCACACAAATGTAAAGATGAAATAATAGCGTTGGTTCATTTCTGTAATAATGAACTGCACATTTATACTCCTAGCATATCGCTGTTGATGTTTCATATTTGATCAAGTATGATGGATGCCTTGTGGTTGCAAATTCAGATTAGCATAATTTCATCACCAAGGGACCCATGAAAAGGTTCAATTATAGAGCAATCTCATTAATACCAGGGCTTGTTAAACTAATAGAAATAGACACCCCAACAGCTCTGATTCCTATACGTGTGCTTGAAATATAATTAAAGGAAAAGTAACATATACCTGAAACAAGTGTGAACAATATGACTGTGATGGTCTGGGCTGAGTGTAGTAAATGCTGTTATGGTTTAGAGAATGTTTTCTTACATCCGCTCAGAGAAAATAATGTCAGTAAAAATTTAGGCACCCTTCTTCCAAAATGATAACAAAAGATTAATTCTTTGTCTTTGATAACCATTGTTTTACCTTTTGGTAGAAAGCTGTTTAATTTGTGCTGCCCCTTGATAGGGCTAGCACTAGAAGTAGTGTACCCACTTGCTTTTTTTGTTAACTTCTTGACATTTAAAGGAGCCATTTTTCTAAATCTTGAAATGAGAGAATAAACTCCTCCAAGTTTCCTTACTGCAACTCTTGTTTGAAGTCCTATTTATTGTAGCTGTGAATCTGGATGGGCGGTCAGCTTTATCTTGGGGGTGCACAATTTAGATTTTCTAGAAAAGGAGAATGGAAAACTACTGCAACTGGCATCTGTCATTCATGCATGACAGGAAGGAGTTTGAAGTCCAAACAACAATCTCTCTACTGCATATTTTCAAGTGACAGGCAAACTTTTAAAATGTAAGTTAAATGCACTAATACTGACGCTGTGTGGACATTTTCTTTTCCAAAGATAATTTTTTTTCTGTGTCAAGAGAATTAGAGTCCTTACAATTCTTTTTTCTTAAAAAGTAGTTTGTATAATGATTGTCACGTTATCATTTACTTACAAGTACAGTGCTTTTATACGCTGTTTCATACAACCATATCAGACCAATGAAGACACAGATATGGGATGGTTCTCTGTTTTGAACATCTTCTGTTGATGGTGGGGGGCTCAACCCTATAGCTCTTAGTCTCATCTGAACTGAGGGCCTGTTCTAAGCATTTCGATATGAAACATTTTTTTGGACCTTGACAAATCATAGTATTTTGAGCAAATATTTTATTTATATATTAAAAAAAAAAAAACAAACTACCTCTTTCTGGTGCTATTGATACCTGTTTACTAAGTAGGATTGTATACTGAAACCTGAATGACCTGTATCATGAACTCTGAACTCTCGCAGGCTTTAGTCTTTCTGCAACACCCCTGAAACTGTGTACTTGCATGGCAATCCTTAGCATTAGCACATTTGGGGATACACAGCAGGGAAGGGTATTAAAATCCTTTTGGCTCAGCTGCATGTAAGTGACTGTCTTTTCCATAGCTTTGCATTGGAAAAAGCAGATCCCTCATCCCCACCCACCCGACTCAGTAACAGTGAAGGTCATTTGGAACCAATTTGATTGTTTTCTCTTGTTCCCATTGCAGGTGATGTACAAATGACCAAGCTTTAATTTGAGAAATGGTGAACTTCTCACTGGCTAAGATCTTGTGTATTCAGGGAAGGCTTGTTCAGAATTCACTAAAGTGTAAATTTGTTAGTTCTATCCAGAAAAGCCCCATGAGTCCATTCTTATTTGACTCAGTTTATACTGCTTAATAAGGGGTTTCCAAAAAAAAAAAAAAGGAAGAAAAGCCACTCTCGGGCAAGAATAAGAGTGTCAACACAGTCATGCATCTAAGAAAACCTTCTCTTTTAGACAAAGTCTTGTGACACAAGAACATTGGCTCTCAATAGAGGAAAAACTTCCAGATTTTGACACAATCCTTTCCATTATTTCTCCAATCCAAATGGCTTTCATTCAGCCTTGCTTAAAAGCCAAAACTGATGGCTGCTTAAGAGAACCATGACTAAATGTCATTTAACTTGAACCTTTGTGAAAAGCAGTATTGGATGGTCATCATAAGCACAAGGTTGTGAGCTCTGAGTTCTGGCACTGCTCTTCATGTGACTTGGTATAAAGTGTCTGGTATTTTCTCTGTCCTCCAGTGATGGTGATGATTCAGGTCCTGAAGCTGTCATTTATGATATATAATGGCTTTATACACCACTTAAAACAAAAGAGGACAGAAACCTTATGTTAAATCTAGGAATAATTGCTCTTTAGCACTAGGCAGTAGTCTTCTGTGTCCTAGATTATAGTAGGACTGACGCTTTTCAAGTGGATTTTTTTCTTTCCTAACTTCACCAACTTTAATGAGCTTTGAATCATGCATTTTTGTATGATATCTCATGTTCCTACGATCAAGCTCTTTATCAGTTCATGGTCATAAACATTATGAATGTCTGCAGAGTGCTGTAGGAATTGAAAGCTGCAGTAGAGCATGGAAATAAGTATTGTAAGCACGGACAGCATCTGAGGCAAAAACTTTTTGGCAACTATAACTAGCTCCACTAAAATGGATCCTGTTCAGAATACAATAATGCTCTAACAATTCATTGTTGAATCTCATGTTTCCTTCTGAAACCTAATTTTTTTTCTTAAATTAATTTTTATAGTGATGTATATATGCTCTGATTCCATCACACAATCTTATTAAATCTATAATTACTGCATCTTTTATCACTTGTTATTTGATTTTCTGCAATTTTAAGCAAAATATCACAATTCCAAAAATACTTGAAAGCTGATGAATGACTCATGCTGTAGTTCATTGAACACCATAAAATATTCAGTGACTCAGAGTCCTAGCATAAACCAAAGGTTTGAAAAAGACCCTATTGTTCATAATACGGAGGTACAAAATCCAAAGACTTCTAAATCAGGTAATATAAGCTAATCCTGCTTTCATGGTCATCACTTATCAAAATTCTGGCTAATGATTGTGTGGATTTTTAAAACTGTGTAGTGCAACAGAATAGAATAGAAAATTCTATTTGGTAGATTAACTGAAATTTGTGGTGATCAGTTTAATGCAGGAGTGTAATGATCTGGAGTAGAAGAAAATATGACCCTAGAACGCCGGAAATACTTCTCAGAATATAAAGCAGTATTATATAGTTTTACTGCTTAAAATTGCAGTAGTTGTTCTCTTTCTGAATGATTCAGCTTTTTTGTTTTGAACACCAAAAGCTTTTATTCACTAGGGCAAACTGATCCCTGCATAGTATAATGCCAGTGTCTCTAGTTGAATGGATGATGTAGAGAAGGCTGTAGAATAACCTGATAAAGAACTAAGAATATTTGAGGAACAAAATTTGCTTGAATTTACTTACTGTCTGAAGGTGGCAATCCTCTAGGGATACTATGAATTGCATGTGTGAGTGTCTTTACTAAATTTCTTATTCCTGATCTGCTTTTTATCTACTATCACTTTACGTTACCATACCGCTTGTGGTAGGACTAAACCAACACCCGTGGAACGATGCCACAGAGGAAAGAAGAAACAGTCCAGCCTTTGACCACTGTAGTTTTCTTTGGAGCTCAATGGTGTTTTGAGGTATGACCGTTCCTGTACACAAATTTCATGGATAATGTCCTTGTTGAAATGACATTACCACACTACTTAGTAAGTGCACTGACGGCTCAGCTGGGATTTAGGTGGTGATAATGTTTTGTTTAGTGATGCATCAAAGGTAATTGAGAATCGTGTGGTTGGTTGTTCTGCCTCAGAGGTACTTCTGGAGAAAGACAGGTGAATCAAAGTACCTTTTTAAGAGGACTGAATGTAACTTGTATTTGAGAGTTTCATTGGTGGACTGAGTTTCTGTCTAAATGTGGTCTCCAGAGCAGAGAGAAAATGGTAGATATGAGAATAAGTGGGTATCACAGGAAACAGTAGAACTACATAATAATGTATTACTGTACCCAGTAGGGTTAGAAATGTCAATCTAATACAAGAGGCATATTTCTTATGCTTAGATTTTTAAAATAAGAAAACACAGCCCCATGCATATGACTTTTAAATGAATCCATAAGCATTGAAACGCTCCCTGCCAAGGTGCAATATCATTGATCACAACTGGGGCTTATTGTTATTAAGGTTTCAACAACATTTGTATTAACAAGTCACTTTTGTATCGTAAAAAGGCAGAGGGTTGATAGGCATTAAAAAAACAGCTGCATCATAGCGAGCAGCCAAGAGCACAATGGGTGTCAATAGGAGGTAAAACTACTCCCGCTGAGACAAGTGAAGAAGAAAAATGAAACAGGAGGATTTGTTCCAGCAGCCCTGTCTAATTGTTTATTCCCTTCTCATTCCATCCTAGTCACTTAAGGGCTATGGCTTCTGTCATGTAAAAACAAAACAAAAAAACAACACAACCCAATGCTTGGGCTGCTCAGGGTTGTCTCACTGCAAATGAGTGGAGTTAGGGCGCTGCAGAGCTGCGGGCAGGGTGATGGCACGTTACCTTTTCCTCATTAGTTACAAGGCTTTTATTTCAGATAAGTGCTGCGTGAGTGTATGACCTCATAAGTGGCCCCAACCAACACTAATAGTCTACTTCAGCAAGGAGATTAGGTTCCACTAATAGTGTCACAGCATGAAATAAGATGCAACGTAGTAGCTGGGGGAGAGGAAGAGGGAGGTGGAGAAGAACTGAGGGGAGAAAAGAAACTCGGCACAGAAAAGGGTATCTTAAAGGTACAAAACAGGTCAGTGATAAAATGGAGAACCTACAGTGAGTTGAGAAAAAGTATTTTGCAGGCTTCTTGTGTGGAAATAGACATTTTAAAGCAGTGTGGATACTGGCTTTTCTTCCCTGGGGTGGCTGCGGGTGGCACTGCAGATCTCGGCTGTCTGGGTGTGCTTGGTCTGTGCAGAAAAGCCAGCACGCACCACTGCTGTGGCTGAGCTCCCGTGTGTAATGCAGAACTTGTTCATAGCAGGTAGTTTTCAGCAGGTTCACATTGCCCCATGGACCTGGTGGTGTGAGCAGCAGTACTTACTGGTCTGGTTATATTGGTTATAATAGCAGAGGACTGAAATATCTTTACTGGGAACTTTCATTCAAATGCAGGCTGACCCTGACTTTCTCTCCTTAGAGGCATTTGTCTTTTTCCTTCAGCACTGTATGTAAAAGTGCAATTTTTTTCATCACTGGAAGCATTGAAGTTCATGTGCATTGGAAGAACAAATCAGGCATTTCCTATAATCTGTAGAAAGATCTTCTATAAATATAGGATGCGTTTCATAGAGGGAACAAGGCTGTTGAAATCAAAGGCTTGCTGCCAGGTGAATTGCATATTATGAATTTTATTATCAGTGTTATCTTATCCACTTATGCATGAAGAGCTGCAACAGTGTGAAAATCGTTCAAATATTCTTTATTGGTTCTAGAATTAGTAAAACCTAGAAGCAGAATTTCTGCTCTATGTTACAGTATTTCTAAGTTATTGGCACTCATGACGTTTGTGCTAACTGCATTTCTGAATAGGTTGAGGTTGGTTAGTTGGCTCGTGTATGCAAAAAGTGTTTTGACCCTTGTCATTTCTCATATTTTTCCATACCTAACAAATGAAGGGGGAGGGGGGGAAGTACTGATCAGATACCAATTCATGCATAGGTTAGGCAGCCATGTGTCACTTTCAATCTGATACAACCAATGGAATCTCACATGCTATGAATTGGAGTGCAAACTAAATACTACATGTTCTGTTTTCTAGTTATTTTACATGCAAAATCTGGTAAGAAAATACTTGAATTAAGATATTTTTTTATTAAAAAGAAATCCTGAAACATTGTAAGGAGTTAATTAACCTATGAGAAATATTTTAATATACTATCATGAGGTACTTTTTTTATTCTTGAAGGCTGTTGTAGTTACTGTCATTTACAAGGTGGCTAAGAGCACTCTAGTTTTGATTGGAAGCATTCCACACTTCTCTTTAGAAGCCGTATTGCACTACTGAAGCACTGAAGTGTAACAGTGCAGTTTTGCTGATTATCTGGGAAGATATCTGTGCATCTTCTTCATGAAGATCTTCATGGTCTATGATCTTCAGCAGCTTGAACTTTGAAGGAGGTGAAAAGTAGAAATGGTAGACTAACAGACTGGTTTGTTTCCTCCTTCTATGTTTATGTAGAAACATAGACATACATATGTGTGAAACTGTGCAGTGACAAACCATTTAATCACACAATGGATTTTTGAAAAAGTAAGAGCACTTGACTAATTTCAGGGATGGATCTGAGGCAAGGCAGATTATCTAAAGCATCCTATGCCAACATGCATCTGATGAAACCATTTATCTTATCAAAAAGAACAGTTGCATCTTGGTTGGTCTTTGCATAGTGGAAGACAAATTTGGAATGTACCCTCTTTGGAGTCAGACTCCTTAATCTAGGGAATTCAAGTTTGTCTGCACAAAATGGAGTAAAGTCAACTGAAGTTTTCAAACTATTATCGGTAGGAAGATGTGTCCTTCTGCAAGATGACACAGCCATTTGTTAATCAAGATGAAAATGAGTCTGTGGTGGTCTGCAGCCAGTACTCTTGAGAAATTGAGTGTGTGTGTGTACCGTTAGCTGTTAAAGAGCTAGATCTAAAATGCCAGATAATGTGGCTGACTGTCCCTAAAATTCCATCTCAGTTATTAGGCATTCATTATCTTGTGTATATATAGGGTTGTGCTCAAAGAGTTGCAGTTTGGCTTGCCTACAACAGCTGCCACTTTGGATGAGTTATGTGCTTTAATGTCTTGTACCTAAACTTGGTGGGATTCATGGGCTTGACATCCACAGACCCAAATTCCCTGAGGAACAGAAATGAATGCAGAGCACAAAGGAGAATGGGCATGAGCTCATTCTTTGGGGGAGCAGTGAGTGTGCTCTCTGGAGTGGAAGGTTTGATCACCTCACTGCTACACTGCTAGCCAGTCTACCTCAAAGGGACACTGGCCACCCCTGGGCTAGGTTTGGTAGGCTTATTTATGGATGAATAGTTGTTTTCACAGTTGCTGTACCAGTGCTCGTGTACTAGCCTTTTTCTGCAAGATAGCATTGAATAGCTAGAACTGAGGCTGAGGCTGGGTTCCAGCACTCACTGTGTGACCTTAAGGAGCACATTTAAGCTTGGTAGCTCTCTACTGTCCTTGCTAAATTGACATAACGCTCCGCGGTTCTTGTACAATATAAATATTACCTCACATAAAATTGAAAATATGAAATACACCACAGACAGTTGGCACATTTTCCACGTAATTTCAGTCTGAGAGGCGTTACAAGAGTAGTGTGGGGATGCTTCTGCTATAGATATGTTGCTTTTACATCTCTATTTCTGTGAATGGAAAGCTCATTCTTGATATGATACTGATTTCATCGTCTTCTAATTTCCTTCTTGGCAGTGCTACTAAACAAATAAATAGATAGGAAGCAAGAGATCCGTTCTAATTTCTTGTTTAGATGAAGACAGAAGGCTCTCTATGTGGAATTTGTAAGCTTCATGTATTTCTATGATTGTACCCAAATTTCATAAACTAACAGGATTAGAGCATCGTTTCTGCAGGATACTCCACCATTCTTTATTGAAACTCTATTCAATATATCTGCTGCAGGTTAAGAACTGATCACTGCTCCCAAGACTATTTGAAACACTCTGGCCACTGACCTTAGTTGTTACCACCCTCATTTCCCAATATGCCACAGATTTGTACTTACACTCTCTCTGGGAGCTCTTGAAGCTGCAGGAGGCTGGACGTGACATTGGCTCTGATCCCAGTGCCCTCACACATGACCCCAATCAGCTTCACTACAATTCTCATGATACCCACAGGGTTTCCAGATGGGAAGAGAAAAATAAACGTTATCAGCACAGTCCAAATGGAAAAGGCTTATTTTTTCCATAGACAGTCTTTACTTTGCTGATACACAGAAGTTATTCATTTTTTTTTATCAGAACAGTTTGATTTATTAGAGCAAGGGAAATATAACAGGCTTACTTAGATTGTAAAATTCACTTTTTTCCTTTATTTAAGAAGGAAATAATGCCAAAATGAATTTTAATTCATTCTTAATGCAACCTGTACTCATCAAATCTTGTAGTCTATAGTAGGAATTGATCATGAATTCTTTAGCTAACCTGTGCCTAATAGTAAATATTCATTTCAGCTACACTGAAATAATATTCATATAGAAGCAAGTCAAAGTCACTAATCAAGTAATAATGAGAGAGATTCTCTCTGTAAAAACAGCTTGATGCTACAGGTACCTCTTAATTTCATAGAGAAGGGTATCTCCTTTTGCAACAGATTTCATGTACTTTGAAAACAAAGCCTTCTGTAGCAGTTGGCAATATTTTGTATTTGCATATATTCCTGAGTTCTCACTCCCCCTTCATGTTGTAGATCTGCTTGGACTTTAAGCTATAATCAACCACGACTAAGAGAGTTTTTGAATGAGTAGCTATTATCCTTGACTGATTTATTGCAAAATGTAGCTAACTCTTATTTTTTGAAGAATTGTGATTTCCGTTTTTAAAGCCGTGTTTTCTTTTGAGGCAGTTGAGAACACAAGTAAAACACTGTTTATTCCTGACTATGTAATTCTGTGTCTTTTCATATGGAAATATTTATTTTGTTGTTCAAATTAAATATGCTTTTAAAATAGGTATCTGAGATACCCTGAAATGACATCATGCGAGGAGTCTGAATGCTGCTCACTCACAACTGCGAGTTTTTAATGTCTTCATCTACTAAAAATATAACTAATTTGTGTTATACTACTGAAAAAGATATTTACTCCTACCTCTTTGCTCTCATAGAACATCTGTCTTTGTGGTAGTTTAGTAAAAGAAGAACAGTACTTAATATTGAAATGGTTGAGGAAGTAAAATGAGCGTAGCCTCACAGGAATAAGTGAATGGAGCTGAGCTTTACTCTGCAAAAATGTATCTTTATTTAATGACAGACTGGAAGTTTTGGGTGCTGATATATTGCACTGGTAGTCTCTACATCTGAGTCTGCTGGGTATTAATGAAATAGAAAATTCACCCTGTGAAGGAAAGACTAACAGGAGTGGAATGGTGTATCAACCTTGCGCGTGTGTACCTGCGTGGTCAGTAGCAGGGCAGGTTTCTCATCAGCACAGGTCTCATCCTGTATTGTTATGGGGCTCCTTTAAGAGTTTGATCAGAATGTCTTCTCTTCATATCCATTCAACCCTTGCCTTGTCACTAGGATCACCAGGAAGGCTTTGAATTAGTGAGAACTATGATAAATTGCTAATCTAATTAACTGCAATTTTTTAATCAGCTGAGCTGAAATCAAACATGCTTTGTAAATGCACTAACAGCACCTTCAGAACAAATTTGTTTTATAGGTAGTAATTAAAATAAATATTTAATCTCTCATTGCACGAGAAGTAGCTGGCTGAGCATAATATAACTGTATTAATCATCTCAAGACCATGATGTCTGTAATTAGCTCAAAAACTTAAGTTGCTTTGGCATCTCTATAAATTATACAGTAGCAATCTCCCTTCCAATCTTTCCAGCCAATCTTTTTTCTTCTTACTGTCTTAGCAAATGTTGTGGACACGATGAGGAAGTGTCTCTTCAGGACAGAGATGACACAGAGATACAGGTGAAGATTTTTTTTGATCCACAGCCTTCAAAGTTCCATTAGAGATAGCAATTATCAGATCTGTTAACAGAGAGCTTTTGATGGGCTACTCAGTTTGTAGTATTTAGTCTTGGAAGGATAAATGAGTAAACAAATAAGGTAGTTAGCAATTGCAATAAAAAAAGCAAATACCTGTCTTCCTTGGCACAACCCCAGATCTTTAAATGCAAGTATGCATTCACTTGTACTAAGGCAAAGATTTGTTGTTATATGTCTGCTTGTGGCAGATCTTGAACTTTTGGCCTGTTTCTTGATGAAAATAATCTCTGCTAAAGAATCTTTCTTGATTATATGAATGCTCAGTTTTGTTGCTCGTAACATTTACTGTCAAAGATGAGTGCCACCTAGACAGTTTACTGAGTAAATATTTAAGTGCCTGAGTGCGCACATAGCTGTGCAGGAGTAATTCATACATAGAAGTGCTCTGTTAAATAAGACTAAGGTTTAAAAGTTTTCAGAATTGGAGCCTGAAATGAATATTTCTTCCATGCTCCTGCTTTTCCTAGTCCCTAACTAGTGACTAGATGAAATAAGCAATGTGCTGAACTATAGAAAACTATCGTTGTTGCCTCACTTTACGTTTAATAGCAGCCAGGTATTTTTACTGCCAGATACATGCTGGGCTTTTGATGACATTTATGACACGACAATGGCCAGTGTGATTAATCACAGATCTGTATTCTTTTAAGATACCTATGAGGATAGACTTCTGCTCCTGCTTTCAATGTTAAGTTGGTTTTCCCAACTGCAACTCAGCATGCTGCATGCTCTTGCAAACCTTTCACTTTTAACATATCTACTTAATAAAAATGCTTTCAGTGACAGTGAAAAATTGGACCCATCAATGTGTTACCAACCCGTATTTCCATTGCTACCATCTAGACTTCAGAGAGCCACTGCACTCAGTGAGAGGCAATGATGCTATTACAGGCTGACAAGGGCATATTGAGATCCTTTGGCCACAGATTGCACAAATTCTCTTATAATTTTATCTTTAGAAGGGGGCTTGCAGTAGAGATAATTAGAAAGTGTTAGCTAACAGGGCATAACAGGAATCAATCTGAGAACTCAGAGAGGGAGAGAGGAGAAATTGTAAGTGACTGAAAGATAAATATGTGCCTTCCTGTTAAGGATAAAAGAAGCAACAAGTAAATCCACTATGCAAACCAAAGAGATTACAGCTCAGGTGGTGTTTTTAAAAGAGGGAAAAAAATAAATAAATCAATCTTACTCTGAGATAAAGCAACTCTTAATAGCTCTGCCAGGGACGTCAGCAATGCTACCCATTGACTCGTCTGTAGTTACTACACGGTTCATCTTAAACACTGCAAGTTGTGTACTGTCCTAGCAAAAATTAGCAATTGTAATGATAAAAGTGGCAGTAGTAACAAATGGACAAATAATTTTCTGCACAGCATCCAGCTTAAGTGGGAGCTGTCTGGTCACTCCTTTGAAACAGAGGTGCTGGTACAGGGTGTGCCTCAGGCAACTTCATGTCTGTCTGTTAGAGATGAACTTCAGTGTGCAAGACTGCAAGCAAGTATCTTCATTGACTTGCTGGATGGAAGTGCTGGATGTGGTCCATAGGTGTCTGCAGAAGCCACAGTAAGATGAAGATATATTTTTATCCTGCTCACTCAAAGAGGGTGTTGCTTTACTGCAATCCAAATCTCAAACATGAAAGGTTGGGAAGTACTGTGGGGAAAGATTATTTTTTCAGAGAAGAATGAGACAGGGAAGAGGAAAACCAGAACGCCATCGGGTCGCTGAAATCTACCACTGATTGCCCTCCTCTGTACTGCCACTGATTTGAGCACATGCTTGGCATACAGGTAGTGTAGATTCAGAACTGAGCAATATTAGGAAACTGCAGTTGGATCTCAAAATCTTTGAGCAGTTTTAACTCACCAGAGTCTTAGCTATTGCAGTGCAAGCATGCTGCTTGTGTCCAGACCAAGTGATTTCTGCACAACCAAATGCAAAGTTTGTGTTCCCCTCACTGCATAGCCTTAATTGTTCTCTAACCCCCAGTAAGTTACAACATGGCAGTGATATACTCAGAATTGGCTTGACCCTTTGAAACGCAAATTAACAGTTAAGTAATTAATAGGTGTGTTTGACATGAGAACAGCCAAATGTTGAGTCTGTTTTTCCAAAACTGAAGATCTGCTGTGTACGTTACGGTTCTGTTTAATAGCACACAATAGTCATATAGCTTCACCAGGCACCAGTGCTGACTCAAGGCTGTGCTTCCTTTCTCATGGCCCTCTTGCCTTTGAAGTTAAGCTGCAGCAGGCTCAGCTGTGCTCAGCAGGAGGGATGAAGGTTTGAATATTCAAATTTCATCTCTGTTTATAGTATGGGCTTTTGAGATGTAGGAATTCTGTTACAATGTCCAGTTCCTGGGGGAAGGGTTGCTGAGGTTTTTAATGGGTCCCAAGAAGCTTCAGCCATTATAGTAACCGCTGCAGGCTCCTTCTGCTTGTGCCAGACAGTGACGGCCACGTGGATCTAGGAAAAACCTCTTTAATTATCTCTGATTCTACATTTAATTATTTCATAGAGGCTGCGTGCTGCAGCGTACAATATTTAGTCTTCTCAATTTAATTAGTATTGGTGTAAGGTAGATTCTGGTGCGCTGTGGTTTTCTGCAGTAGCTAATTCATGTGCACACAAAGCACACAGTCTACTTGTTTTCCAGAAGGAAAAAAGTGTGAAGCCTGATAACTTAACATGATAACCGTGGATTTTTCTAAGCCCTGTGTGCTTAACCACACGCAATATTTTCACGTAGAGACATTTGTGTCACAGCACAGTGTCCAGGAAAGGAAAATAAAAGAGTATCTGTCTGCCTCATCCTTTCATTCAAAGTCCAGACCGGCAGAAAAGAGCTGTTCTATTTCTACCAAATGACCTGGGAAAGATACACATAAGTTTCGCAGAGCAAGTATCTGGAAAGTTCTGTAACCCAGAGGCAGCTGCACGAGGCACGGAACTGTAGGTGGGACTAGGATGGAGGCTGCTGCTTCTGAAAGTCAAGCTGTGTAGCTGGATTAGAGCGAACTGAGCTGTGATAAACGAAAGTCCTGTTTGTCTTACTGAGGGCCCCTTTTTCCAAGAACGGAAAACTTAGCAGTTTTCCAGCAGTATTTGAGAGTTAGTACAGAGCTGTGCACAGCCAGAGGAGAGCCAGGCTTGTCCAGCGGCTTGTTGCCTGTCAGCAGAGGATAGCAGCACTTGCTGCAGTGTGGCTGCGGTTGCCAGCGGACCCCTTTCTGTCCCTGGCCTCAATCATAAATCATAGTCTTCTCAATAGTTAGTCCAGCCTTTCTCCTTCTCTTGTGTGCAGCTGTTTACCGTTCTTTATCGAGCACTGATAAGCGATTATGTAGGAAGTGAAAGGTTGAGGAGTTTTAGTGCTGGATAATTCTAGAGTGCTGTGTAATTAAGGGCTGTTTCTGTTGCTTAAGCTCACTGTGTTTGGAGCTGCACCTCAGACTTCCCCTGCTCAGGAGGAAGTGAAGTACATAAATGAATGAACTGACCTGCTCCAATTCTTTCTCTGCCTCTAGAAACCCATCTGTCTGTAAACTTTGGGCACTGCTCATTAGAAGGTGCTACACAGGTCTGCATGTGGCTGTGCTGCTAGACAGAGGAATTCAGTATGTTTGCCTGGGGCTGTGGGTGTGTGCTGTGGTCTCCCTGTCTTTTCTTTACCTGTTTATCTAGTGCAAAATAAGGAAGCAGCCTAATGAGCAAGTCACAACACAGGTGTCATTTGCTGAACACTACAGTAATGTGCCTTCAATCTCGTATGGTGTGGGCTTGTACTCAGCTGAGTGTGAAGCAAAGGGCTTGCTATTAAAACCAGCACATGAACACAAAAATCCATCAGTTTGCTCCTGAGGTTTTGTAATATTCATAAAAACACATTTATTGTGGCATCAGGGACAGCAATGAAAGGAAGGACAACTAACATCCGCATCTTCTCCATGTGATTAGAATAGTTGCATCAAATACTTGATTATGAAGGCTGAAGAACAAGAAAAGCACATTCAGCGTCATATGTTATGGCACAATCCCTCTCTGGTGGAGCAAACAATGGAACCATTATACAAGCTGACATATTTTTTGTTTCTAATATATTCTGCTTCTTTGTGTCTGTGTGTGCTTAAATAGCAGGCACAGATGTACTGTTTCCAAAGGTCTTTGACTTGTCATGAGAATACTGTCTTTACCAGTAAAATAAATTGATTACTAGTGACAATGTTAACTATTATACAAAGAACACAGCTCTGGTGGCCTTTGTTAGGTTTTAAAGAAAAGGTGATTATTTCTTCCTTATGACAGTTTGAAAGGTTTGCCATGTGGATGTGGAAAGATTTTACTCATGAATATGCAAAGGTACGACAACAGGCCGGGTAGCCAGATCTTCAAATTGACCGTTGGCTGTGACTGAGTTGGGAGAAAAAGAAAACGTGAAACAAACGCAAAGTATGCGAAACCAGCATGGGCGATAGCTGCTAAAATGTTCAGTTGTGAGAAATTGGTGAAATATCTCCTTTTTGGGATATGATATTGGATTGGTGATGTAATTACAGGGAAAACAGTGCCAACTGGGGTGATGCACAGTGTATCGGGTTTGTGGTAAGGCCACCGTATTCTATAATAATATTTATGCCTAGGGATTATTGCTTTATCCCGTAAGCTTTAGTCTTCTGAGTAGTGACATCAAGAAGCTAACCTGTGACACATCGAGGCAATACACCTTTCCTGTCAAGATGCATTGCAGTCTTCTGGGAAGCATTACAGTAGCAGAAATAGAAACAGCAATCCACAAGTGTTGCAGCCTATTACAAGGTGGACAAGTCAGTGGAAAAGCATATATTTTAAAAGAAGATGCAAAATACCTACTTGTCACATTAGAATGACTTTTCAGATATTGTTTCTGTTTCACTTCTTATGCCTTTTATGATCTTCTACCTTGCAAGTTTTACTAGAGCCCTTACATTCTTGTGCAGGTGTCTCCTCAGAAATGTTGAAGTTCTTTTTGAAGATCTCACATAAAAATAATGTTGGGTCTTTTCCAATCTAATTTAAGCTGCTACAAATATTTTGTTTAATGAGATTGGAAACTATCCATTTGCTCCTCTTAGAAAATGCTCTGAGTTCTTCCCTGATTGCAGTTCAGATCATGCTACTAAACACCAGTTTAGAACACAAATCAGGCTCCTTGTTGATTGCAGTTCAGTTCATGCTGCTAAATACCAGTTCTCTGACCAGCAAGATTCTGCTCTGCAGGCTGTGACCTGAGCCTTCCAAAGCCATGGCTGTGTTATTTTTACATAGCTTATGTTACCAAAATTACATAATGTAAAAAGCATTATACTGAAACTCCACCAAGGCTTGGGTGGAACAGACCCTAAACAGGATGAAGGATGGAACGTGGCATTAAGAGAACATGAGACCAAGTTTGTTTTGTCATAGCGATTTCTAATCAGTCTTTATGTATTGTTTGTTCCCATTTGTAATGAAAATATTCTCATATAAAATAAGGGAAAGCATAAAATGTTCATTCAAAAGCATCTCTGAGCTGCTTATACCGCATTAATGTAAAGACTGATATACCTAATCAGAGGTTCACATTTCAAACCGATAGGCCTAACAGCTTCTGAGATATAAGTAAATGAAAATTCATGATTCTGTATTGTGCCCAAGAGCCAACTTTACTGCTATTGCCATATAATTATTTATAGCTGCAAACTATCAAATGGAATTGCTTACCGCCATCTTACTATATGTGGTAATTGATGTGAAGTGAGGCATTGCGTCCCCTGCTGACCCCAGCACACTGAAAGTCAGATGGATTATATCTAACTCAATTATGATTGATATTATCAAAATCCGTGGAGCACAACATGGTATAACAGGCTTTCAAAGTGTACCTATTGATTGTTTCTGTGTGTGTGTGCATGCGTTTTCCAAGACTGTTGCAATGGAGCTGCCTCTAGGGAAAAGACAAGCAATACTGCTAACAATTTTCATGTGTAAATATATATTTCTCATGGCTTAACACACTCTCACTGCATCGTAGGGATTGCCAGAATTCATACTACAAACGCCTGGTTTCACTGGCTGAGAATTTTGCTACGCTGAGAAAATTTACCAGTACGTTTGGTGGGGTTGGAAACCAAAATATTCAGTGATCCCTTTAGCTGTGATTAGAGTAGAACAAGTATTCCTGTGTTCCAGCTCTTGACTTTGCTGCTGCCGTTCTCAGTCCGTAAGAGCACAGCAGCTGTGCTACATGCAGGCATCTAGCTTAACATCTTGTCTCCTGCATATGTTTCCAAAAAAAAAAAACAACCAACCAAACAAAAAAGCAACATGAGGCTGAAGCTATCTTCATTGGATGCTATTTACATCTGCATTTTCATGTTTAATAATCCTTGATGGACATTTCTTGCCTGAATTTTCTCCAGGCATCTTCTGAATGCACACAGTTTTGACTTCCAACTGTTGTATGGTGTTTCAATTAAAAAAGAATCACCTAAGTATGCTTCAGTGTTTTTTGTTTGCTGTTACCTACTGCTTTGTGATTTTACAGTTTGCTCCCCAGTTTCATGTAATACGAGAAATAACGTTTATTACTAATTCATCTTTTCCACATTAATGCATGATTGTATAGGCTCAGCTCAAATCCTCCCCTCAAGATTTTCTTCCCTAATCAAAGGGATCCTGTTTATTTGATTTTTTTCAAAACCACTCTAAAAATATTGTTTGTCCTTGTTGCTTTTCACTATACCACCATGTGTATGGAGCATCTGCAACGTATTCAAGAAACATGCTGTATGCTGTAGATTGTAGTAGTTCTTTAATTCCTTGCCTAATCTTTGAGCTAACACTTGCTGCCCATGCTGACTCAGAGTGCTAAGTCATAATTAATGATACATAAGGTACATGCTTTCATAATGAAAATCATTTAATTAGTTATACTTTAGTGACCAATGTGTGGAATGAATGAACTCATGCTTTACTACTTTCTCCTTTTACTGAAATCACCTTTTGGATTTTCAAGTTTCTGGTGGTCTAGGCATAATATAGCTTGTTCAGTAAAGGGCAGTCAACAGGGCATCTCTCCAGTCTGTTGTCCGAGTGATTTTGCCAGGAGCATGCTGAGATTTGCATTCTTACATCATTACAAATCTCCAACAACTGACTGTCTACTGTGTACTTTGGGCAGGTTGTCCTCCAGATATTTGGCAGTTGATAGGAAGAGCTACAAACAAGTTCTTTGTCAGATTATAATGGGAAGTCTGGGTGGTTTCATAATCATTATAATTCCAGGTATTGGCAGTTTAGATGTTTTCGTTCGTTTAAGTAAAAGTTCTTGTTATTCGCAGTACCAGTGTGCACATCCACTTTTCTTTGCAGAGTTTGTGAATGTTCCTCTTCTTCTTTTTAATTTTTCAAGGCTTTCCCAGGACTGCACAGAGCAGCTATAAGGCTGACCTCTCAGACCTGTTCTTTGCATAAAGCCAACATCTGGACTAGGGGAAGTTAGTTTAGTAATGTTACCCTGTCAGAATAACCCTAGGAGTCTGTAAACGTATCCATACTCCAGCTATTACCAACTGTCAGACGGCCCTTTCAGAGTCAAGAGTAGCCCTTAGTTATTTTTACTTGTAACTTTATTCTACTTTAATACCATAACGCTTGCTGTCCCATCCTACCAGTCTGGCCCTGTATAAAACCTCTGGAACAGATGAAAATATCTGGGTCAACATGAGTTCTGGGACCCATGGAATTTTAGGACCACAGATCTGTTCGGGTTAGCTGTCAAAAATTGAGATGAGAGAGAAAAAATATTTTCTCTGAAGTAATTTTGCTCATAGAAATAAGATAACTGTGCTATATTTAAATAAAAAACTATATGGCAAAATGAGAAGAGCTGAAGAGTTCGCTTGTAAGCAGTCTCCTTTTTACAGCTATCAACTTGTGGATTAAAGAACTCAGCACCATTAGAAGACACAATATCTGTTTTACAACAAGAATTCAAAAACCATGAAGTGCCTTGTTTCTTGTTCATTCTTTTAGAGGTACATTTTTCTGACACAGCTGGTACAGGAGTGCCTGTAATGCAGTATCAATTTGGAGATCAATGTCTTCCCCAAGATATGTTTATAGCATGTTTACTTTGTTCTCGTCTGAGAGAAAAGCAATATTCTACTAATTCTCTTGCTATTTAAATCATGGCTGAACAGCATTTACTTGGGCTGTAGCCTCGATGACTTCCATGTTCTTATCTTTAGCAGAAGTTCAGCCTTTTCCTTATATAAAATATATCTTTACTTAAAATCTGTTGTTCTTTTTTTACTGTTAAATGCTCCGACCTTACCTAGGAAATGATTGGAGTTGCACTCCATCTCTTTGGTCGTTCAGAGCAAAATTTTCTGAGTGAGCCATCTACAACAAGATATCTTCACCACACCTTAATTGTGCCTGCATGTGTCAGCTAGCAACTAGGGAGCTGCCCATGGGATTCTCAAGCACTTTAGCCCAAGTAACTTTCTTGCGGCTATGGCATATGACATGGAGTGCACGTGCCAGTGGCTGACCCAGTGTTTAACAGTGATTCACCACTGGAAATAGTCTTTGAAATTCATAAATTCAAGGCAAGCCTGTTTTACCGGGACTGATAATGCTGTATTAGTTGCTGGAAGTTAATGAGGTCCTGTGTTTGAGTACAACCAGATTACAATGAAAAACGAACCACATTACGTTCTGTTTTGACAATTATTATCAGTTGGCTGTAATATAAATATGCAAATTTTTCAGCTTGAACTTTAACATCCTCTGTAGACACCATTCATCTCTTTAAAGTATTAATTTAAGTTGTAAAAGGATCCATACATCATTGCATGTCATTTTGAAAACAAATATTAATCAATTTTACACTCTGAATTGCCACAGCGCAAGTGTAATGTCCATTATTTTGGAACAAGTCAGTGGCAAGAAATTTACATATTCATCCTTGGCTTAAGAAATCATATGATAATACAAGTACAACACAAGAAATTCAAAAGACTAAAGACCTTATCGTCATCTATTCAATGGCAAAAAGCCTGCCTTTGCATTCTCAATGCGTCGGTATGCAGATTAGGAATATGTGTCTCATTCCTATCAGTATAACCTTGAAAGCTGGTGACAGCTGAAGTGTAGTCATAAGTTTTCTCTTCCACAAAAAAAAAAAAAAAAAGAGAGAGAAAAGGCAACTTAAATGAGTGTAAAGGATACAGCGATTTCAAGTGTTACAATAAACTTTTTGATAGCATATCTGACCACTTAGCTGGGCTGTAATCTGTGAGTATGTAGGCTGAAAGTGTGTTATCTCTAGATTTAGGTAGAATTCTTATTGCAGTTGCACCTTTGTTACTAAATCCAAGTTCATATTTATAATGACAGGATTAAACACATCTGTTCTTAGTTAAAATTATCACAAATACTTTCTAAATTTGATGTCTTTCACAATGTTTTATATCAGCTCCTTCCAGAGAAGGGAGACAAAGTTCCCACTTGGAAAGCAAGCATTTCCAGCCAAGCACTGTGCTGAAAGGCTTGTACTGAAAGAAGAAGTGGTGTCTGCAAATCAGCTTGTTTCTCTCTTTCTACAGAAAAAGAGAGACTGGATTATTGGTTTATAGTCAGAATTAAAATAGACAAAGCTAGACAACATGGAAAGTTAAACTTTGCTGTTGTTCTTCTATCAGCAGTACTTATCCCCATCACCAGTGGGGAACCTGTTTCTCAGGTTCAAGTCTGTTGATGGAAGTGAATCCCAGCCAAGGCCAATGAGACCACTGCTCCTGCTTGAAAAAAGCAGGTTGCTGCTCTGGTTACATCCAGGAGACCAAAACCACTCTGCTCCAAATAGGCCTGTGGGGAGAGCAGTGCATGTATCCCCCTCATCTGCGTTAATTACACAAAACCAAACTCTACAACATAATTGGCCTAGCAGAGATTATACTGAAGCTCCCCCTAGTGGATTATTAAGCGAGGATTTATAAAAGCACGCATCCTTTCTCCGAACTCTTTCTGCCACTGAATGGGAACGTGAGAATGCTGCGGGCGCAGTGCTGTTCCCTTGTAGCTGTTTGTTGTTATCTCTGTCTCCCTGCTTGCTACCACAAGAAAGTCTGCAAAACAGTGCTGGCCATAAACCTATGGTTATAAAGCTAAATGACTGCAGCATCTCTTGGCTGGGTCAGTTTGGTTGTCACTTCAGAATACTGATGTTTCTTAATCATCTCCCTTTGTTTTCTGGTTAAGTGAATGGGGGAATAATTTGCCACACGTTCTCTGTCAATCCAGTATGTTGTAAAAGGACAGTTGAAGCAACACACACGGTCTTCGTTTCATAAATTTGTCATTATAGCATAATCAGATCGTTTGCACTTATCCTGCTCTTGCACAAGCTAATTCTGTTTTCCTGGAGGGGAAAAAGCAAAAAGAAAGGGAAAAAAAAAAAGCACTTTCCTGGGTGTGTTTAGGCTAAAATTGCAAAGGGAATGCACAGACACTTGTGTTCCGTGTTTGCACAGTTTACACGGGTCTGAAGATGATCATAAAGAGCACATGTGCAACTGATTAGATTAAAAAAAAGCAGCAGTGCATCAAATGTGTCAACTGGATATAGGATTTTAACAGACATGGAAGCAATTAGGGTATTTGCTGGTTCAAAATACTCACATGAATGAACCCGCATTATCTTCTGAAAAGCGTAATAATACGTAATTGCAGTAACAATTCCTCTTCCTTTATCTCCTGAACATCAACACTGCGTACGTTTGATGATATCCCACGCGATGAATAGCAGGCGAGCTCCTCGGTAAGAGGAACACTTGCAGATGTGCTTATGTCCCAACACTGTGCCTGCTACCTAATATTAAGGAATTATAGCAGAGACGTTTCGATAACAAAGTAGAAGCATTTCAGTTTTCACTTGGCGTACGTTGCACCAAACACTGCCAAGCAGCTTTATAGAGTTCTAAATCTTCATCCAATGCCCCTTTACATCATTTGAATGAAGATTTAAACCTCAGTAAAACTTTTTGAGTGCTTGTGGCTGTATTTGCTGTATGCTAATCGAAGTGGGGTGCAAGCAGACGAATGTGCTATAGTACACCTAATGATCAACTCTGTATCTAGTGACATTTTTTGTTTTTAAGGTGAGTTGTCTTAAGGGCTCTTTTCATGAACGGTCCAGCAGTCCACTTTGAAATAGGCCTTTATATCCATTTTTTTATCCAACCATTCAAAAATATTGCTCTCTTTGTTTTTCTGCTAGGTCATGTTTATTTTCCTCTTTTAGATTAATTTCTTATGAGGAAAATATTTCAGAGAAAAAATTCTAAAAAATAAAAATTAAAATAAAATCTAATATTTACAGGGAAGCATCACCTTCCACAGCATTATGGTTCTATTCCCATGTTTGGTGATCAACCTTCAACAGTAATTAAGCTGTTACAGTACAGTGAGTTTGGGCATTCAGTGAGAACTTTAAATGAAATACAAATGTAGCTGTGATACTGGCTGGAAATTCAATACATGCTAGTGCATAGATGCAAACACAGGGTATGATGGTGTGGAATTTGAAACTGTTCAGTAGGAGCATGCTGCTGAGAGAGTATGCATTCATGTATTATTTTTTTAAATGCAGTCACTCATTCAAGAAACAGACTGGATAAAAAAGGGGCCAGTAGGTGAGCTGTGGAGAGGCTTGGGTGTTTGGAGCCTCTTTAGGAGGTGCAGAGCCTTTATATGTCTCTGAATTTCCACAGGTGCTAAGGCAAGTACAATTTCCCAAACCCATCTCCCTCCTTGAAAGTTCAAATCCCATTGCAGGTTGTTTTGTTATGGATTTTTTTTACATTAGCATCTTCTTGTTCAGAACTACCTCTGTTTTGCACAGAGATACTTCAGTAATGTCATTCTTTCTATTGGGAAAAAAAAAAAAGTGGAAAGCAATGTGTTATTGCTAGCGCTGCTAACGTGGTGTGGCAACAGCTTTCAGTGAAGGTTCCAGATGTTTCTCCGTAGTCCCTAAAAAGACATAAAACAAAAAAAGAAGTGTGAGCGTCTTATTTATGGTGCTGTGAAGCAGTATCAACAGTGAGAAAAATGAAACTGAATTTTTCTTCTTATCACTCTTCCATGGGAATTTTAAAGAAGATTAAATGTTGGAACTGGTTAACCCTTTTCTCTTGGCTGTCTGGCTGGTTCTGATTCTATAAAAGCCAACATCTAACCTGTGAGGAGGGTATTCATTAGCTACTGAGGCAGACAAAAATAGACTTATTGCAATACCCTGACGGAGTTGTTCCAATTTTCCTAAAACATTTCAAGTTTAACCAAATCAACTGGAGACAGACTAATTCAGCGTCCACGTGTTGAAGGAAATCATCTAATTTTTAGTTCCTGGGTCAGAGATCCAAAGTTGGAGTAGCTCTGTAGAAGAGACTCTCCTAAGAGCCACTGGGTGGGTGCCGTGTTGGAAAAAGGACAGCAGTAGCGTATCTTTCTCCTTGCTGATTGGTATCTGACCTTGTGGTTTCAGATTGAATTGAACGATATTTTTCTGCAGGCAAACTGTTTCAAATGTATGTATGAAAATGTTTGCTGTGCTGCGACTTTGTAATGTGCTTCAATAAACATCAAAACCAAAGTAATTCCCCAAAATAAAAACAAACCGGGCTCCACTGGACTTCTTTTAGGATCTTAAATACAAAAGCAAGATAAGGTCTCAAAAACACCACAGACTTGTGAATTTATAGAGTTACTAATGGAAAAACAAGCCTGCGGGTTCTGTGTTGGGCATTTGTCAATAAGCAATGGTAGTAAAACTCATAAAAAAGCATTCAGCATCATTTCCAAATGATGAACCCAAGTCGTATGTGAGGCAGACGGTGCTTTAAGCAGAATCATCCCTTCTTTTCCTTTGTATTTCTGAGTATCATGTTACCTATATTAAGGTAAACTGAATATATTAGGCGATTACCTAAGGGGATTGTGAAACTGGGCTCTGCTTATAAAGCAAGTGGAGTTATGACAACTACGACCCTAGAGGAATCAAGGCTGAATAAAGACTGTCTCCATTGCAGACAAATGATGATAAAGTGATCCTTTTAGCCAACAGTCAATGGAACCTGACAAGGCCAAACCTCCAACTAATGAACAGCCCAACCTTTGCTACCAAGGAGATGTATTGAAAGTTTAATCTCAGTAAGCATCAAAATACATTTGCCCAAACATTTTTAACAAAAGAGTGGCGTGTATCACTAAATAGCCACAAAGTTAGACAAGCGAGGAAGAAAATGGGGGGTGGGGGTGGATAGTCTTACTGTATCACAGGTGCACAAAATTGTCTTGATGGAACAATATCTTATTTCTCTTCTAAAATTGAATTTCAGATGTTACCTACGTCATACAGACCTAATAATACAGAAAGCAATTGTCTCAACGATTCCTATTAAATCCGTGCATTTCCAGATCCTTATAGAGTAATGTCAGTTACAGAACAATGTCAGGCTGACGGACGCAGCGCAGCATTAAAGAAAAAAAATCATGCACACAATAGGCCAGCTGCACATTAATAAATATGTAATGTTTGATTAAAAATATGGATCGTATTTTTCCCCCCAATTGCTGACTACCCCTAAGGCAGAAGATGTGATCTGGCTCCCACTGATGGGTTTATTTCTTGCTTGCTTTGAAAATACAAACTAAAATGTTTTCCTGTCCCAGCTGTTTCCTATTGTTCGTGTTTATCAGCTCAAAGGGTGAACGGAGGAATAAAAAATACGCTCGCATTTCAAATGTGCCAGTCAGTCAATCTATTGTTAAAAGAAGAAAGCCTAATTGTCTGTGCTGGCAAACTTCTTTTTGGTGAATGTCCAGTTTTTAAGAAAAGCTATTCAGCTGTGCCATTTGTTTAATACATGCATAAAAAAGCACATAAAATCTCAAGTTTTCTGTGGGATGGGAGAGGGGGTGGGGTAAATTTCATCTTTAAGTTGTTGCCTTGAAACACCGAAGTGATGCCCTAAGTGCCATAGCTTAGGTATTGCTTTTTCGATTCTTTAGTGGTCTGGTTAAGTGGCTGGAAGGAATTTTCATGAATGTGTGTGAATGATTTCTTAAAACTGAAGATGGGCTCGTTCCTTAAGTCTTAGGCTTAACTTTGCACCTTTGTGAAGCGGCACTCCTTCAAAATTTGAGAATTTGAAATCAGTGCAATGGTGAAACTGTTTTTCAATTATGTTAAAGGAAGTTTTGTCTTTTTATTTAAGCGTCCACTATTCTTCCCAAAATGTAGTCCTTCAGACTCATCCTAACAAGAAAGGGGAATCAGAGTGGGGAGGGAGCAGGTACTACTTTTCTGCATCGGAGCATCTTCCTGCTTGTTTCCTATCCCTGTGATAATTGCTCAGCTCTTCCTGTCTTTGACTGGTCTCTAGCTCATTCTAGCAGTAGTACTCTTCCAGCTCTCGAACCGAGCTCGGCTAATGAGAACTAACATTCATTTTACTCTTGAGAGAAACTTCAGGTCGCAGACTGCTGTTTTCACCAGGACTGCATTAGCACACATTTCTGTGGATAAAACTGTTCTTTAAAAGCTTTTTGAGGATTGGCTCATCAGTTGCATTGCGCTTGGTGCTACGCCTCTGAAAAATAAAAAATAATTATCAATGTAATAAGTGACTTCACAGCTTTGCAAGAGGGTTCCCTGTATCACTGTGCTTTGCCTCTCCTTGATGGAGGAAGAAACAAGTAGTGGGATTATCGCTCAGCTGTCATCCCCTTGTGACACTGAGATGAGATGTCACTCACAGCAAAATACATAGGCCTTTTTTTGTGGGGGGAGTTCAGTTAATTCCTCATGACATCTAAATTACCATCTCTGGGTACCTGGGTTAACACCTCCCAGAAACAAGTAAGGCAACAAGGCGATTGTCCCAAGTGCTCTGTGGATAGAAGTAGCTGCTTTGGTCACCCTGTGCTCGTGTTTGCCTGGAAGACTGACAGCAAAATGCCGCCTAAACTTGGAATGTGGGGTCTAGGGATGATCTACCTCCTCCCTCACAAAGCATGCTGAGGGCTTGGGGTTTTTCTGAGTGCACCTTCACTAAGAGTTACTGGGCTAAATGAAGATTCCAGCTCATTCTGGAAAACATCTTGAACCATCTTCATGGAGAGTTATTTCAAAGGTGATCAAGGCTACATAGCACTTGGAATGCTGCATTAGACCAGCCATCACTTGCTTACAAACTTACTCTTGATTGCGTTTGGATGTTTGTGAGTTTCTGAACTGCCATGAATCAGTCTGTGTTGTAAAGCTGCATCTTCCTGTTGGGCTTTCAGTATCTCGCAGAGCTCTGAGAACATACACTGGCAGGCTTGTAACCAACACAGTCCTTGGTGTCCCTGGCTATTTATGTCATACATTGTCATGAGCCACCTGTGATGTGAGGGAACCAGTCTGAGAGTCACAGTTGTTGGTATGCTGCTTCCGTAACTGTTAGACCTACTTGTCCTTCTAAAAATCCATTATGTGTTTTGGGTTTTTTGCAAGGGATGTTTTTTCATGCCTTATTTTTTTGTTTTGTTTCTGTTTTCTATTAATTGAGCTATAACTTACATGTACTGAATACATAGTATATGAGTCAATGCAAAAGCCAGGCTACCATTTACAAAAGTGCTATCGTAAGATAAGAAACTTTAATGGTCACAGGGAAAATATTAAAAAGAAATTAAAGGAAGGCCATAACAGTAATGGGCAGATTTTTTTTTTTCTGCTCTCCAGTTGCGTTTTTGAGATGGAACAGTATATGCAGTTGTGTTCTTTCCTAGAAAGTGTCTTCATAGGCTTTCAAAGGAAACAGCACAGGTAATAGCTCTGTCCCTTTTCAGAAAGTGGTGTCAGGCAACTTTGGCTGTGTACAGGTGAGATCAAGCTGACCTCACAGACAGCCATTTCAGGAGCTTCCCTGACTGTTACTGGCTTTGAAGGATGAAAGCAGTACAGATATTTTTCAGTGAAGTTGCAACCAAAAAGAATTACTAAAGAAAAAAAAAATTAAAAAAAAAAATGCTGGAGGTGGGAGGGAAGTGGCAGAGAAGCAAAGAGGTGCCAGAGGGGCCTGCAGACCCACTGGGGGAATGCAGCTCTCCAGAAGCCCCACTGTTGGAGCAGCAGCAAACCAATTCAGTCTCATGATGTTTTTAAAATATGATGGTGAAGCGTGTTCTCTTCTTTAAGGCGTTCAAGCTGGCATAGCTGATGGAAATGGTACAGTGAATTCTGATGGATATGGTACAATGAATTCTGTAAATGCACAAAGCAATTTCTGTAAACCATCAACATTCTGTAGCACCCCTATTACACTGTAACAGACTTCTCCATTAAGGATGAGTAAAAATTCTGGCTTAAGTTCAGTAACTGGTGAACTGCTGACAAGGTTTTAGGTTGGTAGATTATGAGCTGTTCTCCAGCCACATCCCATCAAACCTACCTGTTTGGGCAGATTTCACAAATCCCTTTTTCCTGCTGCTTCTGCCATTCTGATGTTCTCCAGCCACTAAAAGGAAATGGTCTGCCTAAATCACTGCTGCTTAACAATCAGGTGACCTTCCAAAACAAAGAGGAATTTGCGAATTGATTGCTTAGTAATTAATTGTTATCAAGAAGCTATTTTTAAGACTTCTTAAGAAGTGACCCATAGCTTCAGAGTCCAGCTCCCACTAGGAGCAACCCGCACCTGGAAGTCTGCTGCCTTTTTCAGCCAGATGCTTTTTTTCTTCCCTCCTTCCCTCCTTCCCTCTTTTTTTTTTTGTTGTTTTTAGAAGATTAAATAAAAAATCTCACCCCGCAGATCCTTTCCTGGTTTAACAGAACATTTCTTCACAACAGATTTTCCTTTAATATTTTGTAAAAAGGTAATTTTCTCTGTAGGAAGCTTTTCTGTATTTTTAATCCTTTGGGAGGCATAACAGCTGGCAAGACCTGGCAGAATTAGTGATATTATTGAACTTGTAATTGTCTAACGTCTTAGTTTTCTAGATGGAAAGTCGATACAATATGATATCCCCAAGCCAAATTAATATAATGTTAAATGTGTTCATTTGAAACTGCTTGAACTGCCTGTCTGAAATCATGCATAACCTGTATCCAGAGCTTCTGGCGGTAGTAATGGGGGTAGGTAGGGGTTTGATCTCCTGAGAGAAAGCTCTCCCTTTGTCAGACTTCATGGCAAAAAATTCTGCCGTGACTGATTTTCCTCCGGTGGCCCAGGGCCTTTCCAAGAGCTCTAAAGAATACAGAAAGCCACAGGGCGTTACTGCACAGACCACGTGTAATACAATTTTTTAATTATAATTAACATTATCTTCTGTGATATCAACTTCTTTTGATAGTAATGCTCATTACAGACTGGTGAGGCAGGGCTGTCCGTTATTATTACCGTGAATATTGTCCAGCTCTGCATTTAATGTGCTCTGCATGGCAGTGTCTGTGTCACCCCTGCACAGGCCACGCACAAACGGGCTGGAATGTATTATAAATAAAACACTGTTGCATTTAAAAAAAAACCATGTAAAGTATGTGGTGCTGCATAAAGGGAACTTCCAAAACTAATCGGTACTAACTCTGCTGTCTTTGAAATTAAGAAATGTTTTCTCATGCTCTGTGTGATCTAATCTGGAAGATAGATTTGTAGCTGTGTTGTGCTTTGTGTAATTCTACTACCACGTTAGAAAGAACAGGTTTCTTATAGATCATGTGGACCACCTGTTGCTTACAACATGCACTCAGGGCTAAAAATCACCATTTTGTTTTTGCCTATATAGTATGCATAGCCTCCATGCACTGCTGTGTTTTATGCAATAAACCACAACATTTTGCAGTAATCAGAACAATTAATTTTCTCAGGAATCACGGCCACCCACCCAAAGTGCTGGCTTTTGACATGCCACAATGGGAGCTATGCATGGTTGATGTCAACGTTTGCCTAGATATGCTGATAATGAGCCATACTTTTAAGAGTCATAATCAATCATTCTTCATTTAAAAAGTCAGATCTATCAGCCTGACATCAAAATGTCATAACCCATTGATTTCACACTGCAATCATGGATTCTTGACTGTTATTAATGGCATTCATCTGTGCCGGTTACATCAGCAGTTCTGAAGTTATTTCAGTGGCATCATTTAAAATATTGAAGTTAGTGGCTAAATCTGTTCATCCTTTTCTTAATCCTTACTAATAGTTCCCATTAATTCTAACATAGTTGTTTTAGTAGTTCAAACAACCTTAAATCCAATGTTATCTATGTAGAAAAGAAGGCAAAACACCTGTGGCTCCTAAAGAACAAGAAGAAAGAGGATTGGGTTCCTTTCTGGGGTCATTCTGCCTCTGCTCTCATAGTTGGTGATGTCAACGCAGTCTCTTGGAGAAGTCACTTGCTATCTCCCTGCTGCCCGTCTGTTATTGCTGTATCTCCTGATGACATGTCAGCAGGAGTAGTGACAGTTCCTTATCCACTGCTGTCAGGAAAAGAATAGCTTAGGAGCTCGGAAACAAATTTCAAACTCAGAGTTGCTTTGCAGTTTAATCTGCTCCTCAGTGGAGCGCAGTGTTATAGAAATAGTAAACATGGCACGATAAAGGGAGGGAAGAGGGAGTGAGAATGGTGAAGTGTGAGAGAGATTAGCTGCATTTGCATTCATAACCAGTGCACTGTTTAGGCAATGATACTTCAAATACTCATGGCCCTGTTGCTGTGGGGGATTGAAACCTGTGCTTTAGGATTAGGGAATGGACATTGGGGAGACAAAATCTAACTTTTTGTCTATGGCAACGGTTTCTGTAATATAAAATTTTAAAGCAAAATAGTTCCAGTAACTGGGGAGTCAAGGCTCTTCTCTTAATGTTGAGAAGTTGTGTTCTGATTTTCAATTTAAACTTAACAAATGGCAATAAAAATATTTTAAATGACTCTGGGAAATGAACGATACGTCAGGACGCAGTGTGTCAGTGCCTAACTTTTTTCTAATACATTATTTTCAATAAAAGCAAACGTGTCCCCAGCGAAAGGTTTTGTGTTTAATAAGCAGCATTTTCCTGGTAGGAGAATATCCAAGTAAAAAAATGCTGGCCTTGTATAATAAGCACAAATTAAGCAGGACAGGCAGACGATAGCTTGCCATGTCCCACAAGCCCACTCTTGCCAGCCAGCCCCGTGCAAGGCTCCCCCAAAGCAACAGGTTTGTGGAACCAGGCCCTGCGTTTGGATCAGTGCTCATCCCTTCAGGCAGAGCTAATTGGTTAATTCAATAACGCTGCCCATTTAATTAATAAGGAAGATGAAAATTCCACGTGAGATGATGAAAAGATGAAGAGCCCAGGAATGACCCTTGATAATAATAAAAGATAATTACAAGCAAGAATTGCATTATTCAGACTTTGTTATCGACATGATAAGCACTGCCATATGCTGTACAAGCTGCAATATGCACCCCAGTGATCCTAGGTATAACAAAAGACAACTGCTTGCTGTATTTCAATACGAATGTGGATTTTTCTGTTAAAAAAACAAAACGACAAAAAAAAAAAAGCTTCCCAGAAATAAGGATGGGAAAACATTTAGACCATTCTGTACCCTGTGTTCAGGTCGAACAAGGTACTTGGAGGATCACAGATTCCTTTTTTCTGTGTTCCAAGTTCCAGGGCAAGAGGGATGTGATTCACCAGGATGAGATTTAGGGAAAAGCCCAACCCAGCACCTCAGCTCCTGAATGAGAGCACTGAGTGTGGGCATCTGGGTGGCTCTTGGGAGTAAGGGTTGAATTAATTATATGCTAGTTGTGAAAGAGGACTAATCTGCTGCAAATTAGAATTAGGGAATGAAGATTGGAGCTTAAATTTCAGTTCTGCCTTCCTCTCCTTATGGATCTTGGGCAAGCCACATGTAGCACCGGGTCCAGTTCTTTTATCTCTTCAACTGCAGAGTCCCCATGTAGGAACTGCCACTTTATTTGAGTGTAGCAGAAGTCCCTTTAGGGTTTCTTAGGCAAAATTAGAAGTTTTATAAAATGCTGCCCAGTTTCCTGAAGAATTCCCGAGCTTTGTTGCTCATTAAAAGTCCGAATCTGAGAAGCCAATGTATTTGATTTGTAATGAATGTAACCCTTCAGTAAGATCACAGCTGTAATGTTACAGAATCAGTCATGTAAAGAATAGTCTCTGCAAGAAAACCTGCCTTCTCTTTTTCCTCTTTAACCTCAATAGAGCAGTTCTTTTGTTAATTACAGTTACTGCACACTGTGATATTGAAGTGCTCTGTTCTCAAACATATTCTTATTTATTTTAGTCCTTTTTTTTCCCAGGTAATGAAATGTCAGAACCCTACTTTTTCTGGTTTTGTAGTATGTTGATCAAAGTGACCTTTGCTTTGCAGCAGACACAAATCAATATAGCGCTCTGCAGTATTTGACAGATAAAGGTGCAACATATAATAAATGGCAATCACTGACGAGGAGAGCAAGAAAATACCTGCCAACCTCAGTTCATACCAGCAATTTTCAGACAATGCCACATGTTATGTTCAAAGTAAAATTCATTTGTCCATCTAATAACAGAGATGGGGGATATTAAAGGACTCGGTTTTGTTAAAGAAATGTTTCATCTCACAGTAATAATTCAGAGTCCAGTCAGTATCTACAGTGGTTGGTTGCAAGTAAAGTTATTACATTTTGAAGACAGGTTAGAAGAGCAATTTTCCTTGCCGTAAAGGTAAGGAGGGGGAACGTTACCCAAGAAATGAAATAGTAATTATATATACACATACAAACAGTCTCTCATCCTCTCCTGCACATACACGGACACACAAAAGAAGTGTTTTAAAATCCTGCAGCAGCCATCCACTATAGCATTTTACAGCTGGTGGTTTGATTTTCTCATATTCTTCCTAACCTGATGATAAATTCTGTACAAATGTAACCAATTTCTGTTTAAATGCTTAATGACAAGTAGTATCTACAGAGTATCTGCCAGGGATTGGAACTCGAGTGGCAGCTTCAGCCTCCTCTAAATGAATCCTCTGCACGGCCTGTAAAGTCTGTGATGGCTTTTTCTTTTACTGTGGCTTGATGTCTTATTCTCAGCGATGCAAATAGCTTAATGGAAGAATTTTGTCCTAAGAGAAAGAAAAGCTGCATTTTGTCCACTGTGATGAGTTGTGCCAAACCTTATCAAAAGTGGTGGCTGAGCAGCTGCCTTTAACTGCTGGGCAAGACAGCCCACAAGCAGAGTCATGGCAGAGCATGAGGGAAGCTGAACTGTGTGACCCAAAATGTTTCCCATCATGAGAAAGTGAATGTGAGAGAGGGATTTCACTTGTTGTCAGCACTGTGAGAGAAGCAGCAGAGATCAAGGTCTCCCTGTCTGTTGAGTAGAATTCTGGGCACTTCATATGAAGATTCTTAGTCTGTCTGATGGCTTCTAGTCCTGTTGGTTATTTCTTGTTTCCTAACATGAAATAATGCGAAAACCCTGTTGGCAGGACTTTCTGGTGAATGTTTGTTTGGACACTTAGAAATCATCTGTATTTTCATTTCTTCATAGGAAGCTATTATACATTATCACAGAAGGGCCTTTTATGTACCTGTTCATAATATACGTACTCACAACTTGCATTTGAGTACTCATTTTCTCTGCTTTATTTGACTCCATATGATTGTATTTGAAGCTGTGAGACCTGTATTTAGCAGTGTTCCTCAGCGATCGGTGCTGGGCCTGTCTTGTTCAACATCTTCATCAGTGACCTTGTTGAGGGGATGGCGTCCACCCTCAGCAAGTTTGCTGATGTTATGAAGCTGGGATGAATGGCTGATGTGCTCAGAAGGCTGTGGTGCCATTCAGAGAGAGCTGGACAGGCTGGAGAGTTGGGCAGAGAGGAGCCAGATGAGGTTTAACAGGAGCAAGTGTAGAGTTTTGCTCACAGGGAGGAATAACCACATGTTGCAGTACAGGCTGGGGGATGACCTGCTGGATATGAGATCTGCAGAGAAGGACGTGGGGGTCCTGATGCACAACAGGTTGGCCATGAGCCAGCAGTGTGCCCTGGTGGCCAAGAAGGCCAATGGGGTCCTGGGGTGCATTAAAAGGGAGGTGATCATCCCCCTTTGTTCTGCCTCTTGTGAGGCCTCACCTGGAGTATTGTGTCCAGTTCTGGGCTCCCAGGTACAAAAAATACAGGGATGTCCTGGAAGGAGTCCAGCAGAGGACCACAGAGATGATGAAGGGCCTGGACCACCTCTCATGAGGAAAGGCTGAGCAACTTGGATGTGTTTGGCCTTGAGGAAGGAAGACTGAGATCAGTGTCTAAATATCTAAGGTGCAGGAGGCAAAGGGATGAGGCCAGCCCATTTTCAGCAGTGTGTGACAGTAAGAGAAAGGGAAATGGACACAAACTGAAGCATAGGAAGTTGCACACAAATGTGCGTAAGAACTTCATGGTAGGGGTGACAGAGCACTGGAACAGGCTGCACAGAGAGCTTGTGGAGTCTACTCAGGAGATCTCCAAGACCTGCCTGGATGCCTACCTGCGCAACCTGCTGCAGGGAGCCTGCTTTGGCAGGGGGTTGGACTAGGTGATCTCTCCAGGTACCTTCCAGCCCCTGCAGTTCTGTGATTCTGTGAGTTGCCCTTTGCAAACACAGTGCCGCTTCAGCATGATGGCCAAAACATGTCATCTTGTATTGATGTCCAAAATAAGAAGTCTAGTTCTAGACAATGACTACCCTAAAATAATGGTAGGAATCTCTTAAATTTTGTGGACGTTTTTCAATTATCCTATTTCTTTTTAATAGAAATATTGTGTTTTTTATACTCGGTCTTACTGACTCCACTGTCAGATGTTCAGTACAGGACAGTTTGTGCTGCATATATGATACAAAGAGAATTTACTTACCTCTGGTTACTATTCTACCATTTTTGTACTACTTTATCATCCTTTCTTTACGAAAGTTTACCTTTGCTGTTTTTTCTTGTGGTGGGTTGTTTGTTTGCTTTTTACTAAATACTGAATGGAAAGCTTTTGTGGGAAAGAGTGGGATTTTTGCTAAGCTGCTGAATGCATGATTAACCTTAAACTGATCCTATTTCTGTGTACCATTTTTCCTGTACCCTGCCCTGTTAAACTGTACCCGTCGTTAACTGTGAAATATATGTAGGCTCGTTCACGTTAAACTGTTCTGAATTTCTGACTCTCAGGCTTGTGTAAGACATACATTTATTTAATTACTATTTGCTTTGCCATTCAGTAATTTGCTGCAAAACAGCCACTTTCCTATAGTTGCCTGTAAGGAAATGCTAATACCTTCTGACCCCTCTAGCCTGGGCAACGCTGCTACGTAGTTCAGCAAAACTTCTTCATTGTAGAGCATCCCTGTATTCCAAATGGTCAGGTAGAAAAATGTTTCCGTACCAAGTTATCACAGTTTGACATGTTGTTGGGTAACTGGCAGTGAGACAAAGTCATCACATTAATCCTCCATAACACTGTGTTGAGATTTTGTGTGGTTTTAGGGGAGGAGAGTGTGTCTCTAGACATCATAAACTTGCTGAGGGAATTGTCACCCCAACTGGCAAATGGTCAACTGTGAGCAACAGATTTATTACCTGACATAATTAATTGCCTAGATAGTGACATTTCCCATATTATAGACAATTGTGAATTATGAGCCCAGCTGCTAGCCTTCTCATTCACTGAAATCGGTTGATAAATATGTTTATTTGAGGTCAGCTTGGCCTCATCCATTAGAAATATTGTTTTTCTAAACATTACATTGATTTAATTTAACTCTAATCAATTTAAAATGGTTCTGACAATTAACAAAAGCTTCAAATATGACCTTAAAGTAATAGGATTCATTAGCTATGTTTAGGATTAAACTTATCCTAATAGGGCTATTTTTCTTCTGAGGGCATGTAGTAGGCCGATTGGTGGTCAGTCAAAATGAAATCAATTATTATAAATTATACAGTTTGGGTTGATTCTGTCATGCCTGCTAATTTGTATAAATAAGGACCTCGCACAATAGAAGCCATTTATTAATAACTATCTGTATCCCAACCTGTATCACACTTTGTGTTACAGCTGCAGGATCATCTGTTACCCATGAAGTATTATATTCTCTACTGCTAGGCATATATGCTAATTAAACCCATAATTAATTGTAACAGTTATAGTTAAAGTCAAAATGCTGACAGCCTTTTTGGCGTATTATTCATGGTAATCAACTGATTCAAAAGGCAACGTAATCAACAATTCCGGCACTAGCCAGGGGATCATAATACCAGTGACAGCTGGCACCCACAGGTCTTTGGATACAAAAGGAAATGTAAGCCTCTAGAAGTGAAATGCTTCAGTACGAGCAGGGCCTATTGTTTTTCTGAGACAAAATACAAGCATAAGTTGTATTTAAGAACTGAATCCTTAATGCAGCGGTTAATAGAAATGCAGGAGAGCCGTGCACCTGAGAGCACACACTGCCTTGTTGGGTCGGGGGCAGCACTGAGGGTTCACGTAGGGTCTGGTTTTTCCCTCTTACTGATCCCTTCCACCTCCACGCGCTGCAGCAAGCTGTCTCAAATTAGCAGTGAGAATTCTAGAGAAGGCTTTGAATGCCATCAAGAATGGGTTTTATTTGCGCTGTTCTCATTGAGCGCTGAAAGTTTGACAGTGCCCCAAAGGCACAGCCTCTCTCTTGGTATGTTCTCTGCAGAAGGAGAGCATTAGGCAGTGCAGGGAATGTCACGTTTTCAACAGGTGTCTGGCTGTATGTCAGCCTTTGAACCTATGAGAAATTCCTTTTACTTTGTTCCCACTGTGGTGAATTCCATTCCCACAGCAGCCGTGGGAGGACCAAGGTGAGGAGAGGAAGGAGAAAGGGAAATCTGTCAGCAGCAATGTCCCCAAACACTCTTATGAGGCTTCTCTGAAGTAGGGCACATATTAGGGTGCCTCCGGAGTAATGAGAACTCTTCAGAAGGCCATCAGCAGTGGAAGAAGCCATAAAAGTTAGCAGCCACTCTTGGCAATCACACCTTGGGACTGAAGTGCAGGGCCAGGTGAGCCTTTGAACCCATTGCATCCGCCAGGTCAATGCTTGGAGCCCTGGTTGCTTTCCACCTCAATTTAAAGGCAGTCTTGCTATCTATCATTGCACGTGGCCTCAGATCACATCGATTTTACAGTCCTTCTTTGTGTAGTCGAGCATGCTCATGGCCCATAGCACCACGGAGCCAATGACTTTATACGAGTTTATACACAGCTTCAGATGTGCTCCTTCTAAAACGAGGTTAGCCATAGTTTCATTACTAAGATTTACACTGTCAGTTACAGGGATGCCCATCCAATCCTATAACACACAAATTTATGGCCATCGCAAAGAAATTTTTATTGTTAGGGCTCATATACAATGTGTGACATTTGTGACACATTTTTTAATAAAATATATTGTACTGGTGATTTCTAATGCTTAAAATAAAATGAAATAATAATCAACTTTTAGCTGCAGTTTCCCCCTGGTTATTGAGCTGAACTTAATGACTGGCTGAAAAGTATTTGTCAACACAACAGCTGGAGAGCAACACTTTCTTGTAGCTTTATGTCACAGCATATGCCAGCCACTCAGAACATGTGATAATTCAACTGGAGCTGGTACTACAATAGCAGATGGGTTGAAGCATTGTTATTCTCACTCTAGCTCCCAGCCCTTGAGGGATCACTAAATAAAATCAAAGCAGATGGACCATTACAAGCTCATTTGTGTTCACTACAAGCACCTCAACCTCCAGTTGTGATATACTGCACCTTTGTATAAAATGACATGTATGGTAACATGACCTAATGAAAATAGCATCAGACTTGGCAAGTGAGGAATGAGGCTGGGAAATATGCACAGATCTATTTATCACTGAGTTCTTACCTTGAATAAAAGGTTCATTTTTCCCTTCCTCCCTCCGTGTTTATCATTTTATTTCTGCCTATGTTTATCATGTGATTTCCCCACGCTCGTAAGAACTGAGAGGCGGCCATTGGTTGAGGCTGTAGAAGGTCTGGCACGTTTCCTGTCCTCTGCCAAGTGTGAATGCTGCTAACCACAGTGCAAAACTTGCTGTTATTTCTGCACGCTGCAAACAGGGGCGTTAAATGAGGTGTCTGCAGGCGGAAATGCTTCCACCACCCTCATCCCAACTTCTGCAGCCACACAGGTGTGCGAGGACGGACACACGCGCAGTTATTGCTGATTCCCAAACTGAAATCCTCTCAAATTTGAGTTTTTCCTATCATCTGCTCGCGTTTATAATTTTGTATCATTTTTCTCTGACTGCTTTTAAGCAGCTTCTGCATACTGCTCTAGAGACGGGTGTGTTCGGTGCTGAGGAACATATACCATGAACTCATTAAGGCTTTGGGATGCCTTTTTTATCTGTGTAAATAGGTAAAGCAGAGGCAGCCAGTGAAGTGTTGGGGGAGAGCGAGATGCTTTCATGTTTGCCTGGATAAAAGATCAGACTGTATGACATATCAGAAGTGTTACATCTTCAGTCAAAGTTCTGCAGGTAAACTGGCTGCCATAGGACCCCGTCACAGCTGCTGCTGCTGTGTGCTAAGGGCCCAGACACGTGCTGCAATGGAAAGCAAAAAAAATTGCTTCAATAGCAACTCTTTTGAATACCTTTGAAGTTCCGTGGCTGCAATATGTGATTAGAAGAAACTAACTTGTCCAGCTTCCTTTCTGAAACAGCCTGTTGCTTAAATGCCATGGATGGGTCAGCTAACAGATCTCCCCTTAGGCAGACCCCTCTGGCAGCCTGCAGGACGCTGCTCCCAGTTGTGTGCTGCAGCCCTGCCACATCCCTGGCCTGCTCCTTGCTCGTCCTGAGCACTTTCTGTTCTGCAGCAGCTCATCCTCATCGGTGAAGCTGCCTGACTCCATCGGAAGCATTTGCAGGCCAGGTCAGACATCAACGCTGCATCTTATCTCTGGCCAGCTTTCCTATCAGCCCAACTGATTTGCTGAGATAGTTCTGTTTCCTGCCATCAATTACGATAAATCAACCACTGTAGCTTCATTGAAATCTCTGCTAACTAAGGAGCTGCCCTTGAAATCCTCAGACTATATACAAGGAGGGGGGGAAAAACCCTAATTTTCTAAATATAAAAAAGTTTGAAATAAACAACGTGACATTCTGGGTAATGCTGTATCTTTTCACTCCTGTGTTAATGGCTCGTTCTTGCCAGTCAGCTCAGCTGGGACAGGAGCAGCAAAGGCATCAATCACTCCTCTGAAAATAAATTTTCTGAATAAGGTGATCCTGCATGAGAGAGCGTGAACACAGGCATGGGGGAAAGGAGGCAGAGCACTTGGAGGAAAGAGAGGGACTGAAATGGCATTTCCCACTGTTTGGCTATTGAAATAAGGAATGAGGATTTTTCATACCAGAAGTTTAACCCTCTGTAATTGTGAATAGGAGTTGGACTCAATGATCCTTATGGGTCCCTTCCAACTTAGGTTATTACATGACCATTGTAGATAGACCTGGAATGAAGGACATGAAGCATCCCAGAACATGCCAACTAAAACAGCCAGAACTCTGGGCCAAAAAAAAAAAAAAAAGGATTAAGAGCATTCTGCCTTTTCCTTACAGCAGTACCAAGCTACTGAGCACGTAGTAATAATGCTATAATTGATAGCCATAAACTTAGAAGAGATAGTAGTATACACTCTGTGTTGTTTCATTCAGCTTTGCTGTTGAATGCTGACGTTTTTCTTATTTCAAAAAGGGATTTCTGTTCTTTGTGGGATTTCAGAATTTCTCCCTTTCCTTTTGGCTTCTTCCTGCAGAACAGCACTGGTTTGGGATCAGCTTTGCTGGGCTAAAACTCAGTTGCACTGTATGGCAGAGGGTCGCAAAGTGAGCCAACCCTGCACAGAGCTCCTGTGTTCATTCAGACAGGCATTTGACAGAAGGATGTTTAAAAATAATTGCATATCCCCTACCCTATCTTTAAATATTCAGAGAAAAAGTCACAGAAGAACCGATAATGTGACAATAATAATGAGGCTGAAGAACAGCACTGCAGCGTGAACTCATATATCCCTTGGTTTCATTTACATGTGTAGCAGCTGCTTGTTTCTCCATCATAGAATGATCATTACCTGGCTTGTAAGGAGAGAGGGGAAGTCTGTTCACCTTTGGGCAACTAGCTCTGCATCTATGAATAGTTCTTCCCCATCTCATTACGCATGTAATTGCTGCATTATAATTTATTTATTCATTGATTTAACGTAATAGATGAGTAGAAAGAAAATTACCTTTGCAAATAAATTTGATAGGTGGGAAAGCTGCATGGTTTAAAGGAAAAAAAAACAAAAACACAAAACATGCAGTGTGGAATGTGAGGTGGATGGCATCACAATGTGTGAGCATTGGCATACAGTCCAGACTCATTAGAAAATGAAGGTGAATCCAGCCAACTTCAGTGCTGGTGCAAAAAGAAATGACTGTGGAACTCATATGCAATTTATATTTACATTCTCAGGTATGTGATTTCTTGATGAAATGGGGAGCCAGCTGAAAATGAGTGATAAATAGGATGAGAAGAGGACTCAAACATCAGAAACATAAAGGTAGGAAGTTTGCAAACCATCTGGGGAAGCTGGGGCTGCCTTCCTCTTACTGGTGGTTTTCCCATTTACAAAAAGTGAATTTGCATCACTCCTGCCTTCAGGCTCTGACTGCCTTGCCTGGCGGGGTTGGGCTGCACCAGAGGTCATCACAAAATATTTCTGAGTCCTGTGCTCCAGGTGAGGCACTGAGCATCACCGTCCCTGTGAGCAGGACAGGAGTGTTATGGGCAGGAGGCACAGCCCCATCACAGGAGTGGCAGTGCTGTGGCCTCACCCATTGGCACAGCACTGAGTTGGGGAAGGCTGAGATGGGGGGAGGTGCTGTGGTTTGACGGCTGTCCACTAAGAGAGCATCAACAGCAACAAAAAAAAAATAAATGAGGCCATGGAAATTCATGAATATAGGGGATAGAAAATACACACATGAAATTATTTCTGTTTTCAGTGTCTGTAGAGAACAGTTGCCTGCACACGCTAAGTTTTTTTACATTTGTATAAGTGTGTAAATACCTGTATCAAATACCTGCTATCAAACTACCGCATCCACACGGAAACCAGATGCAAAATTTGAATATTCAGGCCAGAAAGTGGGCTTCCCTCCACCTCCCCACCCATAACCTTTGTGAATGTTCTAACTGTGCTGTTAGCTCAGTGATGTGCTGAGGTGTGGTTGGACTGAGCCGGCCAGCTCACCCTCCAAGCAGGTGAGGACAAGGACTGTGAATCACCTCATGCTTTTCTCTTTCTGTCATGTTGGTTTTTGCGTGCTTGTTTGTGTTTGAAAACTACTGCTGCTTTCACACTGCTTACTGTCTTCGTTAGCTTCTAGTGAGCACTACTACTGCCTCAGAATTCCTTGGGCAATTTGCATCTCCCCGTAGCACCTGCTTTAGTCACTCAAGCAGCAGCTTCACATGGACCCTGTTTGCCATCTCCTGCCCCGGAAAGCGCTGCTGCGGTGCCCACGCGAATGGCATTACGGCATCTGCAGACGCACGGAGTACAAATCCTTCTGCTAACCTGGGAGCAGCACAGCCGGCGCCGGCAGCGCCCTCTGGTGGCGGAACACGCGAAGCGCAGCCGCAGCTCCAGCCCAGCGTCAGCTGCAGCTCGCGGCGGGCAGCAGGTGAGCAGCTGGGGGCCTTTCGCGCAGTGATGCACAGAAGGGCCGTGCTTTAACTTTGAATAAGTTCAGTACTCATCTTATTTCAAAGAAAAGGCTCGCTTTTAAGAGTGGAGGAAAGCTCTTTTCACTACAGAAATACGAAATGAATTTTCTTAAGATATATTTTACAGATATTCTTACAAGTATGTCAATATCTGTAATAAGGATGTTATTAAAAAAATCTTTGTTGTTAAACTCTGTGAATTTAAAAAAGGGAAACCTGAAGATACTGGCTACCAACCTTTTCAGAGAGAAACAATCATTCCAAGTTTACATGCAGAGCCCCACGTGGCTGCAAGGGAAGCAGGACTGAAGCTACAGCACGACCCAGAAGTTACTTGTCTCCACATTTGACACTCCAAAACTCAAAGTCCCTCCTCCCCTCCCCCCCAAAGAAGTACAGAGAGCAATAAGAATAATACTTTTAATTAATACAGAAAGAACACATGGTACATTCCAGCAGCAGCTAATTGCTTTCTACCATTGGGGAAGAAAAGTTAAGGCTAGTTCAGGGCAACCTGATACAATGGTTTGTTTCCCTACCCCATTCTGCAGACAGTGTTTGTAAGTTTAAGGAGATGATCTGTGCACAAAACATGAGATGTTTATTTAGCAAAACATCAAGAACAGAGAAAACATGCTTTGTTACAGTGGTAAAAATACACAAAGCTTTCAAGCTGCTTTTTACACATCTCAGGTCTGAAACCCCCAAGTTGCAGCCAACTGTGCCCCAGCTTTGTGTTACACAGGCTGCCAGTAGGGACCGTGGTGACCAAGTTTATCTATTCAGTGGAGCATAAAGTGCACAAGAAAAATAAGTGCATTGAAATGAACCAACCCTTTCTAGGAGTAACTCCTGTCACACACAGTACTTGCTTAAAATAGCCACTGCTCAAGCTATTCAGTAAAACACAGTACTACATTTTCAACATATATATTCAGGATCCTTTAACTGAATTTTGCAGTTTTTTTCTCCAGTTACCAAAAGACACCAGCGTTCTGCTGCAGCCTACAGTGCTTTGGGGCTGGGGACTTTTATTGGTAAGCACTAAGTACTGCAGTCCTTTCCTTTTTCTCTCCACTTTACTTGAATTGTTTGCAGGCCATTAGGAACCATATCTTGTATGTGCTTTCCTACTCATACATTAAGACCACATTAGCAAGATTTAAGAGGTGAACCACGAAGCAATCATCTAAGTAAACAAGTGCTATTAATTTAGGGTGCATCTGCATATTTAAAATAGGAAGAAAAAAAAAAGACCTGGGACATTCCCAAGTGCATTACATATATCAGTGGTGGGTGCTCAGTCACTGGAACTTTTGTACACTACATTTACCAGAAGGGCAGGTATTAAATGCAGGCTCTCCTCAGATTAGTTTATTCAATCCCCCTTTGGCACGTGCTGAATTCTGTAACTTATTTTACACATTTCTTTTTACAGTGAAAGCCGCTTGCTGTGTAATCCTTCCTGAGATAGAAAACCAAGGTTAGGTTCCATGACATCTCATTTACATTGCTAGATTACCACAGAGCAGTCAGATGAGAACAACTGCAGCCAGGAAGCCAAGCAGTTCATTTATTCACACCCATCTACTTTAATTCAGTCCTGTTTGTTACTAATATATGCTTTTTTTCTTTTTTTTTGCTTTTTTTGGGGGGAGGGAGAATCATACTTTGTGCTCCCACTATGTAAGTGGCATTATAAAGTAAATACTAGCTGCCTACTCATTTTTACCTTATAGCCCCTACCCACTGCTTCTATGGCATCTTTGTCAACACATCTGAGCACCTGCAGCTGCTTTCCCAGAGCCAAGGAAGAACCACTGCCAACAAACACAGCCCTCCGCTGACAGATGTTTACAGAATCCAACAGGTAAATAAAGCCTTACAGGAATTCTTTGGGAGAAAAGGAGTTTAAGAACTCAGTACTGCAACTAGAGAATCAGCATTTTGCCAGGAGCACAGATGAGATAAATAAGGCAAGGGTCCTTGGAAGCCAGGAGATTATTAGAGGCAAAAGCAGCAGTGACAAAACAAGTTCTTTGTTCTTGAGAGTGAAAACTCAGACCACACTTCATGCAGCTGCCCAGGGAACAGATCAGTGCTCTCAGCCCCCCTTTGTTTTCCTTAGAGCTGACAGAGTAGTCCTTTGAGCACTTCCCTACCTTGCTCTAGCACAACCCAGTGGTAGAGCATATCCCACAGGGAGATTTTTGTTCTCTTCAAGAAGCATAAAGTAACATCTACAACACAGGATCACTCCCCATCCTCTTTAAAACAGTGGATAAAGCAGCTTTTCCTGTTGCGTTTTCTATATGGACTTGATCCCAAGGAGGAAGTTTTCCATATAAAACATCTCAAGTTGAAAAAGTACAGCTCATATATATATATGCAGTTTGTAACTAACTCCTTTGTACAACCAGATTTCACTGTGTACACACATTATATATAGCGTTTAGCTACAAAAGTAGCTAAAAAGCAACAACAACAAAAATTCATTGCAAACAGGAACCAACAGACTTCCAAGTGCATTTTACACAATACAGATTTTGCAGCTTTTCAAATTAGTTTTCATTAAGTACTAGGTATACTGTAAAACTCTGATCCTGTATTTCTGATTTCATTTTTCCCAGCAGAGATTTTTAGTATTCATTAGTAATCTTGATATCAAGAGTCAGATGTGTAATGTATTCCTAGGTAGTAGCTTAATGTATTGTATAAAAGTCAGTTTTCTTTGTCACCAAGAACTAGAGTCCGTTTCAATACCATTCCCTGAGGCAATCCTTATTTTATTTTGTCCTCCAATCATCTGTATATAGTTGATGATCTGTTCCAGTCTGCTTTCTTTACAAATCAGTTAGATACAGAACCTCGCACTGCTAATTTTAAGCAGTTATCCTTCCCCTTACTGCTCTCTCCTTCTCTCCAACAATCCCGACTTCCCAAACAGCAAATCAGTGTGCTTGACTTCCATAGGACAGGAACTGAGATGTTTAAACAATGGACATGAATTTTTGAAGATGCAAATGTATGATAGCAGACAGCTACCAGGACAGAATTACAATGCAATGAACAATTTAACATTTATCTTATTAAAACTGAAGTTATTCTCTTGAAGAATTAATGGTGCTAAAAAGGCAGTGCTGAGGGGGAGAGAAACAAGAATTATCATCCTTGGTCCACAGAAACTCACCCAAGCAATAACACCACATCTTTACATTCTCAATGGACTAAGGAGGTTTCTCCTGAGAATAACTCCACTTTTTTCTTTTATTTTTTTAAATGTCCATATATAATGAATGCACTTACTTAAAGCTTTAAGTTTTAGTAACTTCATTTAGACTTTGTTTATAAAACAAACACACACAAGCACACTTCCTAGAGTGCAAAATGCTTAAATACTTCCACATCAGAACTCCACATGTAGTTTCTGGAACAGTGATCCTTTTGTTCTCAGAGTCAACTTCTTCCTTGTCATCGCATCCATCGCCAGCAACGGTTGCATCAAAACTAACAAAAAAATGCAGAGAACGCAACAGTAGAAATCTCTCTATCGTTTCTTCAGTTTTCCAGAGAGCACTGTTCATTTGTATAAACTCATTGTTGGACTTTGATACATGCACATGTAAGCATCACAAAGCAGTCTTCGTGCACAACCTTGAATTTTCCTGGAATCCAGCGAGTGCAGTTCTTCTACAGACATCTTCAGGTATTCGCCAACTTCTGGGCATGGGGTGACTTGTGGAATGTTAAAGCCATTCTGACCTCCTTTTATGCATGAGGAAAGAAACAGATGAGGATTAGGATTCCATTTACATACACTTACCCTTTAGAACATACTTCAATTACAACAGCATCACTAATTCTTGAAAATGCCTTCTGAAAAAATGGAAATGTTATTCTGGACTACTTCAGGGTTCACAAGAAGGTATGAGAAGCATATTTGCTCCAGAGAAATTACAGAATAGCTTCTGGCATTAGAGTTAGCCTTTAAAGAAAATCAGTGCACAATTTGTTCTGCACAGAGACGTCAAAGTGTAATGAAAAATATAGTATCAACCATAGGTATTTGCTTTTCTGATGGGACATTCATGCGTCTGTAATAATTATCTGTGTAAGAAAAAAATGGTGAGGTATTTATCATCTTTTTGGAGAATTTGATCTGCAAGCTCCACTAAGAAAAACCCACGCAAGCACAATGACAGAACCATGCCACAGAAAGGGCTGTCAGGTCTCAACACTGACAGTACAAATTCCATTTGGGACAGTGACTTGAACACACACTCCACCTTGCACACTACTGAATTTGTTAATGAAGTGCTATCAAATAACAGAATGAAATTATAAGCCAGGACTGTCTGTACCTGACTTGCAAGACTGAAAGGGAGTTTACATTTAGAATGGCCAGGAGCAAAGTGAGAAAATTCAATCACAAGTATGGACATCCATGGCACTGTTTCCTAGCAGACACTTTTTAGCTTATAACTCCAGATGAAGAAAATTATTTGTGATAAAATAACTAAACTCAGCAGGATCTCAAGTGATCCTACATTCCTGGAATACAGTGGTTCTTAACAGACTTAAGTCATACACATTTCAAGCCCTTCAATACAAAGCTTTATTGCCATGTGGTGTTGGGACAACCTTAATCCTACAGCAGTTTCACTTTTGGCAGGAGGCAACACTTCTCCCAGTCTCCCCCAAAATAAAAATAATTTCCAAAAAGACACCAAATCATAGAGGGACTCAAGAATTCTGCATGCAAATAACTGTTGCATTCAGTCCAACACTTGCATCTATCACTGCTTTTCACAGGCATCAGAACTCAACACAGTCCTTGTTACTGTTTAATGCAGCAATGTCTAAAAGAATATTTATTTTCCCGACATTTGTGTTATTATAGGGTAAGTTTCCCACTGCTAATTCTAAAGAGATTCAAAGGAGTAGCACAGAGTGCACCACATTACTGCAGTGAAGTTGTATTAGAAATAACAAAGTCATTTAAGCAAAAGCAATAGAAGGGATATTTGCAAACTATCTGCTAATTGTGCACATCCATTTAAAAAGACTGAAGGAATGTGCTGCAACTTTTAAATAAATTCCTTTAAAATAAGTTCTCTCTGCCAAACTTACAAAATATAGAAAACCATAAAGAGCCCTTCTGGAGGATCTCTCCAGTTAATTCAGTACCATGTACTTACTAGGGCATCCAATTTTGCTGAAAATCAGAGCATACACATTAAGTCTGCTATACCGATGTGCTAAGGAAAGGATGGGTCAAGATTCATGTCCTAGCATTAAACGCTTCAAGTGAGATGACACTGTATCACCAAATGTTAGGAAATAAATAGGCACTAAAACTTACAGAACTATAATACAAGTAAAAAAAGTTACAGAAAACCGAAGAGAATAAATTAAAGATGTACCATCCCGATCTGCCATGCTGTCAAAGAAAAGCCAGGCGGAGTCATCTCTCCCGTACTTAACAAAAGCTACATAGTGGCTTGTTTCTATGCAGAGGACAGCAAACAACTCCATCTTCTGGTATGGGATACAACCGTGTCGCCAATCCCAGTCTGGCAGATCTTTAGGGAGTGACAATGGATTGAATTTATGACTCTGTCTCCTGGGATGAAGATGAACCTACAATTGAAGTAATATTTCAGAAGAGAAAAAAAAAATCAACTCAAGATTATTTGCTTCAGTGGCAGACAGAGCTGAGAACAGTCCTGCTGAAGATTAATGGTCTCAGAGAAGGAACTGCAAAGTAACAGTAGCAAACATTTATTCTATCCCCCTCCTCCCAATCACTGTAGTGCAGTATTTCCCAAAAAATTCAGAAGGAAAAATCAGATTTAATGCAAGAATTTTCTAATATGCTCAAGACTTGAAAATAAGCCATGAATTTGACAGCTTCATGCAATTACCAAACAGCTCTAAACATTAAGTGGTTTTATATCATGAAATTATTTACCAATTCCAACAAGTAAAATGGAAAATTATGTTTTAAAGAAGATGGGGAACAAATTCCAAGATGCCTGCAACTACTCTTTCACCACACTTTTAGTACAGAAAAGCTTGACAAACTCACTGCAGGGTCATGCGGCCTTCCCACAGCTTTCCCTGGCAGGGCAGCTCACTAATACTCCCTACGCTTTTTTTTTTTTTTTTTTTTTATTACAGCATGTGCCATTTGGAGTAAACCCATGCAGAACAGACAGCAGCTTACTTGTGTATTGCAGGTTTTGCAGAACTGCTTGATTTTCCCAGCAGAAATCTCAGTATCTTCATAACATTCTCTGCACTCATACATAGCCAGCCCTCCGCAAATACGGCACTGCCTGGGAGCTGCAGTTTTAAACAAGATGTTAGTCTGCCATTTAGGAGCCTTTTTAAGTTGTCTAAGAAGAAGGGTATGGAAAAAGAAGATTATTATTACTTTGCAGAGAGAGAACGTATTATAAAAGGCTTAAAACCATATAGCTAATCAAAGCAGAAACTACATTTAATTTCTTTCCTTTAATTTCTTCTCTTTAACAATGTGGAAGAAGAAAAAAGGTTTTAAAAATGGGAAGTTGCAAACAGTGATAAAAATGAATTTATATCAATTCATTAAAATAGTTCTCTCATCCTATCAGTCTTCATCTGTTGACATCAGCAAACAGACGCATAACATAGGCTGATGGCTGTGACAGTGAAAGAAAACACTGGGACAGTTTAGAACAGAGATGATTATTCTAATAACTTATAGCATTATTGCATAATTAATTATTGCATAAGAATTATTATTATGCATTAATATGCATTAATTATTGCATAAGAACTAAAAATCAAATTTCCTTATGTAATGCAGTACAAAAAAGTCAGTAGTGACAAGTGTGAAAAATATAGGTCTGCAAATAAAAATAAAGTGAGATTTACAGCTAAACGTGCAGCATCACTGCATGCTGCAGGTTTACATGCTTGTCAGTTCTGAATACAGGTACTATAAACTGCCTGAGGTATTTTCATTGTGCTAGTTGCTTTCAAAAACTCACTCTCCTTATTCAACACAAAACTGTATACTTACTGTCTTCAAGTAAATCTGTTATATTTAGCTCCAAGGATGGAAAAATTTTGTTGAACATTTTGAAGTCTTTTCCAAATCGAGGCATCTGAATAATCAGGCAAGAAGGAGCCTGGGTGAAAAGTTAGAAAATAATCAGGCAAGCTTGAAAAAGATAATTATCTAAATTTAGAGGTATACCTCTTCTAATGCTATAAATGTATTTAGATGTTATTTATGGTTGCAGCCTACTGTCTTAAAAATTAACAAAAAAATCAAGACAAAATTAAGTCTTTGAAAAAAAAAATCTACAGCTAAAACCCATGAAAGCATCTAGCACCTAATTCATTGTCAGATGTCTTAAGTGCCAGTTACGATGGCATGAAATTAAATACTGGACTACATCCCCTTGTAAAAACAAAGACTTTTTTAAAAGTGGGTTTTTTTGTTTGTTTGTTTTAAGCTTTTCCACTGTAAAGCTTTTTACAAACATAGGAATCCCAAAATACTAGTTCTTAAGGCAACTTGCCAACAGTAACCAGAGAATTTTATTTTATTTTGGTAATTCTTTGTCTAAACAGATCAAAGCAATTTTGGTAACATGCACATCAAGTCAACCATAAAATATTTCTGTAATGTAGGCAACCTGCACCACTGACCACTCCACCATTCCAACACATCTGCATTTTCCTTTCATACCCAATCTCATTTTTCTCTCATTGCTGAATGGGCAAGTATGTAGCTCTCATCATTTCTGACAAAGCAACAGTGTCACCAACCTCTGCAAACTTCAAGTTGCTGTTGATGAACGACCACTCCAGTAACTGCTGAATTGTTGGGACTCCAACTTTCTCATTTTTGTCCATAAAAATTTGGTAGAAATAACAATCTTGTACTTTCTGACCTGCTGATCTGAGAATAGAATTTAAAAAAAAAAAAAAATCAGATCTACCATAGCAACAGCTGTACTTTGCAAAGAAAATATTAACTACAAAATGTAGCCCATACAACATCCTCTCTACTTTGAAATATATGTGCTTAAAAAAAAAAGCCAGCAACAACAAAAAGCCTTAAGTAACAGGCAACCATTAGATGTGGACTGACTGTAGAAAAGCTATTGAAGAAACAAAAGCACCATAAGTATGTTCTAAAGATGTTTTTATATTCCTGAATTATCAACTCAAAAATACTTGGGGGCTGCCCAGCTCTGCTTGATGCAATTCCTGGGATAAAGAAAGAATGTAAAAACTACAGGAAACGCAGCATTGCTGATGCCACAGAACACAGCAAGGAACATGAGAGTATCAGGTGCCAGCTAGCAGAATGTCAGCCATGTGCAACAATCCCTTCCATTCTTTATTTCAGTTGAGACAGCTGAATCCTTGTAGTGCCACAGCCAGAGTGAAGGCTTACCTACATGTCAGCATCTGTTACTTTGTCAGAAGTTAAAGCAGCAAAACTTAATCAAGGTGAGCCACTGAAATGCTTTCATGAGCCAGGAAGAAATACAAGTCTGATTCCATGGCTTAAACACCAAATCAGGAAACCCTGCAGCTTGTCCCAAAAATAAGGAGCTATAAAGCTGCAGGCCTCATTAGTAAGGTATACTCTAGCCTCTCTCCAGCACAATTAATAGGCATACACTAATAAGGCTTTGCCATCAGCAGCTGTAGGGAATCTTTGTTCCAGCACTCATGTCATGACAAGGTTGAGTTTTTGCAATAACAGATGAACAGAGAAAAATACATCCTACCAAAAATGATAGGAAACACCATCAAGTTTGTCAGTGTAATTTTATGAGCCCTATTAATACATAATATTAATAATAATCACAAGTCAAAGATGTCTCAGTAAGAAAGGCAGCAGATAGTTCCTCCCCATCAGTCTGTACAGACAAATAAATGAGTACAACAAAGAAAAGACTCACCTTATTTTCAACAGTGGTTCAACTCTTAGAATATGATGAAATAAAATATTCAAAAATTCTTCTGGATCTGAGAAAAAAAATAAAGTTGTCTTAATATCTTAAAAAGAAGCAGTATTTAAGAATGAGAGTTGCAAAAATTTAAATAAGAAAAATATAAAGGTTCATTTGCACAATTTCGTGATATTTCAAGGTAAATTTATGACAAACTACAAACATTTTGATGGCACAAACCTCTATTTTCTCTCTTGGCATCAAATGACCCTAATAACAGACACATGCTCTCAATGAGCTAGCAGGGTTTTCCAGTACAGACTGCAAAGACACTCTGTATTCCAGAGGAGTCATTTGGTACCAGTTTGTTTTTTGTTCTTGTTGTTTGTTTGTTTGTTTTAAACAAGAGAACTAAAAAATACAACTGAGAAATTGAAGAGGAGAGGTGAAGAGACAGTTAACACTTATTTGAAAACACACAGCTTGGTGAAGTTCATCTAAGCTAGAGAATGAGCTCTCTAATCAAGAACAAACCAGCATTAGCTTAGATTAGAGATCTAATCACCCCCAGCAGTTTTCCATTTTATTTTTTCTTCCTACCACTAACTGTAATAAATATTAGTTTTCAGCATTTAACATTCTCAAAGAACATGGTGTTCTCCCACACAAAATCAGAACTATTACATAATGAAAATGTTAATTAATCCTTATATGCAGCAGAAGATCAAAAGATTGAGATTTGGTTTTCTTAACATGTTACACATTTTATTTCTTAGAATACTGTATAATCACTGTGGCCACAAAACGTTTCGGTGGGAAGATCAAAGGAAGCAAAGTGACATTTTGAAAGAGGACAGAGATCACAACCTTTGTTTCTGAGATCTCCCCTAACTACTAGAAGGTCTCATTTCATGGAGACACAGGCATAAGAAAGCAATAAATCCAGTCAGAAAAAGACTGGATGCAGAAACTGATAAAGTTAGAGGGTTCCTTATAGAATAGAGGAAGCAAGAAAAAAAAAAAGACAGACCTTTTTACAATCCAGTGGTCACTCAAGTCTCTGGTACAGATATTACTGCTCCAGAAAAATTTCTATTTTACTTTGTATAATAATATAAGTATTTTGTAGGACAACTCTTACAGATTGCAAAGAAAGGAAAAGCCTTCCCAGTTACCTTTTTCCTCTGAAGTGAATCCTGATGCAGCCTCAACTTTTTCAAGTATTTTCCTCAGTTTCATTATTTTTGTAGCACATACATATCCATATCTAAGATAAATGGGTTTAACAAGCTATTAGCTAGTTTGTAATCAAGTCAGAGGAAAAGAAAAAAACTCAAGTGCTGAAACACAGGCTCGTAGATCTTTTTCTAACTGTGTACGGTGTTTCTGCAAAGCTACGTACTGACTCCTCATACTCACCTGATTCAGTTTTCTAAAAGCAATCTAAATGTTGAACATTACTCAGTGCTCCTGCATAAAAGGTTTTTCTAAACTGTAACTTACCAGGAGGATAACTCTTTCTGATCAGTTACTTCTGATTTGTTTTCACACTAATTTGCACCACTTAATGCAGCATTTTCAGTGTCTCACACAACAACACCATCAGTCATTAATAAAGAGTTAAGAAAGATACAGAACTGTATTTCTGATCTGAGGAGCTGATGCTTTCAGCAATCATCTCAAACTTTACAAAAATACAGAGAACTTTCTAAGCACGGTGGAAAGGCAGGAGTAACCCTTTCAGTCCTCTCAGCCACTTGAGATTGCTGCACCCTGTGTGCACCCCACTACCTGCACTACAGATCCCCAGAACACACCAGGCAAACTAAGGAAAGAATGGTGCAGAAGACATCATCTTCCTCCAGGAATCCAAGGAAAAACTTGCCCATAGAATTTCAAAATTGTGTTATATTTGAAGGTTTAAAAAAAAAAAAAAAAAAGTATGAAGACAAATAACAAAGATTTTTGCCACACTCCTTTTGCTCATTATACCTGAGAAATTATGAAATTAACTTCCTGTTTAATAAAAAGTATTTTGGTCACTTGCAGAATCACTGAAGCTCTGTAAGCCCCCAGAAGTCTATGACACTGTGAAACTTCATGTAAGTTGACCCAAACACTTTTGTTGTCAAGAACAGCAATAACAAAGATATAAATACAGACATTAGAAATGAATATAACTCATTTATCAACGTTCTTGTACAACAAATTTTACAAAAGTTTTATGCTCATTCTATTTCCAAATCCAGACAAATATAAATATTTTATCACCAAACTATGTGCAACTATTTCCAGTTAGCACTGATGAAATTTACTATAAAGAACAATTGTTAATTAAAAAAAAAAAAAACAACAAAAAACAGCGAAGGAAATCTGGCAGGTTTGCTACAGGAATGTGTATGCAGAAGGCTTCATTATAAAATTTATTTTAGATGAAAGACTGGTTTATGTCTCTACTTACATTCTAAGAGGATTCACAATCTCTGTTCGCAATAACTCTTGAGTCTCACTATAATACTCTACATCATTCTTTTCTTTAGGCCTGAGTAACACAGTGTCCAAAACGGAGCTAAAAGAAAACAAGCTACAGAAGAAAGAAAAAGAAGGCAGGTTGGTTTTGATTCTGAAGATAGAACCATTCAGATGCCTAAACAACATAAGATGAGCAAAGCAAAGCAATGGGAAGAATTAAAGAATTAAGCACAAAATGAGATCATTACGGACAAGACAACACAGCCATACTAAGCAACAAAGGTCCACTCTAACCCCATACCCTCATGCCAGCAGAATACAAAACCAGCTACCGAGGCAGGATTCCACAAGCAGGTTAAAAGAGTTTCTCTCTGACCCTCTCCCACCCACATACTCTCTAATCCTTCAGAAGTCCATGGACTCATGCAGTCCAGAAGAGTATGAATCAAAGAACAGCATGGATTGGAACAGACCTCAAGGATCACTGAGTTCCAACCCTCTGCTGCAGACAGGGCTGCCAACCACTAGATCAAGTACTGGATCAGACTGTCCAGAGCTGCAACCAACCTGGCTTTGAACACCTGCAGGGATGGGGCATTTACCACCTCTCTGGGCAGCCTGTTCCATTTGCTCAGTAAAAAACTGTCCCCAGACATCTAATCTAATCCAAATCTCCCTCCCTTTAGTTTAAAACCATTCCCCCATCCTGTCACTATCTACCTTTGTACAAAGTCGATTTCCCTCCCGTTTATAAACTCCCTTTAAATATGTTGAAAGGCCAGTACAATCCGGACACACAGGTGATTGATCAGCACTTCAAGTTAAGCAACAAATCCTGCAGAGCTTTTTCAAATGTAAAGAGCATAGTATGTGCTAAAGAGTGTAATGCATGGCTTTTGAAGCTGTACAGTAATAAAAACAGAATCATTACAACAAGAATTGCGTGTTCTGTGCTTCTAGCACACCTCCCACTAACCCACACCTTGGGATGCCACTATACAAATTGTGAACTTACCAGAATAAGGTGGAGTCTAAGTAACAGGAGTTGTAATGACCCTGGATACCTTTCTTCTTTCCAATCATTGTCTCTAAACCTTCTTTTTCCATTTTTGGAGGAGTGTTTTCTTCTACCACTTCACTTAAGTAACCTCCAAAGGCTGAAATTTTTTTTTCAAAAGACACTTTAAAGCCTCCAATTTTATCCCCCTTGAGATTTTCCTATTAATGTTTCATTGCTAAACTTCTGCCTTAGCACAAAACATTCATTTTCTGGACTAGAATAGCATTTTATTATAGCTAAGACTCGCTCTCTTCCAGAAAGTGAACAAGGCCTCACATTCCACACAGTGCACACAGGAGTACTTCAGATAGCCTGCAGCACTGAATTAATTTTGCCCAGTAGGAGTGAAATTCTCAGTTTAAATGCCCTGTTCACACCATCATGCTAATACTAAGATGCTTTATCCTTTGCTGTTCTCCCAAGCAAAATGACACAACCCAAGAAATCTAGTAACATTAGAAAAAAACAATAAGTCAGCTTTTCCGCCACCGATTCTCATCATACACTCTTTTCTTTCAGTATTTAGGACAGAAATATAACTTATTTCTGATACTGCAATCCCACATTGCTGAATTTGCTAATACCATTTTCAGCAAGACTGCTTCACAATTTCTAAAGTAAACAATATGAAACATAAATTCCCAAGTTTTATGAAATTTCCTTAAATTACCATTAAGTACAAAAAAGCCAGAAAAGCATTATATTCTATAGAGATCAATTTCCTGTTCATAAGCCTCATTTAAGTAATGCCTATAGAGATCTCCAAGTGTTCAATGAAACCAAACCCCGTGTCAGTTCCCAGCTGATAGATAAACAATAAGCAGAAGCTCGGTACCTAGAGAGTTGCAGCGTTCAATCTGATTGGAAACCGGCTGTAGTGATGCAAACCTGGAATCTGGTCTGCAGCTTTTCAGTTTAACAAAAAGAGCTTTCTTTGGAGCACAAGTGAAGTATCGAGTTCCTTTAAATGTTCCATCTGTACAACCTGCACATTCGTCTTCCTGAAAATTAAAGTGAGAATTCACCGCTTTTTCATATTCCCACAATTCTGTAATAAGATGTTGAATTAAAATATCTACCCAAAAAAACACCCTTTGAGTATTTTGAAGTAATGTTGCTGCTTTTTAGTGTGTGTACGAAGCTTTGGCTGAGGCGTTGTTTGCCTGGATTTACTGAGGAAATTAAGCATTGCACTTTCTTCAGAAGAAACATGGGAGAGGTGGGAGATGAGAACAAGAATTAAACCTACTCAGCTTCAAGGACTTTAACTAAGCTAGCCCCTTAATCCAGATATCCTGTGAAGTAGAAAAAGCATACATGTACTACCAAGCATCTTTCAGAACTCAATTACATCGTTAAGCATTGGAAGTGTGAACACTTTCTGTGTCACTGTGGACTACGTACAACTCATCAAGGAAGGCAATAGAAGCTAGATCTGAAGTATTACGAGTTATAATTGTTAAATATCTTTGATACCACTATTTAAGGTATATTATCACTTACAAAACCTCCTATGATCTGATGCAGAAATGCATGACAAACAAGCACAAGAGCCCAGTTTAACAAAAAGCATCTTAAGATGCAAATACGTATCTGTGGCAAACTATACACTGAGCTTCACCCACTGAAGCCACAAACATCAGGATTTTTCCAACAGTGCATTTTCACTTACTTTGATAAAAATGTTTGTTGTTTCATACAACTGTACACTACTTTATCTGAAATTTTACCAGAAATGATCCCAAGATAAACAACTCTGCATCTCTAACAGTTTAGTGATAGCACTCAGTAGGTCAGGTCAACAGCAAGACATGATCTTGAAAGCCATTACCAATCTAGGCTCTAATTGCACACGTTAATAAGTGACAGCCATTCTCTACTATGGCAGCAACTGGAGAGTAACTCTAAGTACATAAAAGTAATTCATGTTTGCAGCAACTGTGAATTCATGAAGGGCTGGTAGGGACACCAAACACTTATCTGTCAGACCAAGAATACTGCTACCATCAATTACCAAAATCAGTATTGCAGTGCCACTGATGGACTCTGACACTGCCTGCCTGCTGGTGTGCCACATGCACTTGAGGCTATTACACCCAGGACTTTTTTTATTTACTTATTTCACAGAACTGTATCACAGAGCCTTTAAATAGCATGGGGCTTTTCACCTCAGTGACAAGCTCAGTAAGTAAGGTGGACAAAGGACACTCCACTTAAGCAAGTAACCTACAAAGCAAATAAGTCACCTACAGTCCTTCTGATTAAATCATGCTTTGTAACACAAAGCCACCTCAGAGCCTATTAATGGAATAAGGCCTAGGGCAGCCACAAAAGTCAGAGCCCATCTGAGATTTCATCTACCTTACAAGGAGATCACACAGCAACTTTAGACAAATTTTTCCTCCAGACTGACCACTACTATAAAGTATACAGGCACCAACTCTCAAAGCAGATAATTAATACTATTATGAATCAACTTATCAGATGATATTTACCAGCTCCAGTCCAGCTAATACTTCATTTACCCCAGGGGGCTGACCAATCCAGCGAATCACTCCATAGAATGGGGGATTTTCTTTGACTTCAGCCAAGGAACCTGCTTCAAGACCATGTGAGTTACCAACAGGGCCTCCTGTTGATGGACTTTCCTGGTTAGCTGTAGTGTTTACATCACCAATGACTGACTGAACAGATAAAGACAGAGGACTGTGTCCAATAGCACCGTTAGTAGTTGATGCTTTTGTCAAACTGAAAGGGAGAGAGTGGAATCTGTTTTCTGTAGTCACAGAGTTTGTTAAAGGTGGCTGCAGTGGCGGTGAAGAATGCCCAAATCCAGGAGATGAATCAGTAAGTGATTTTGCAGGGTCTTCAGCAACTGTTAAGAATCAAAAACAAGATGTTAACTCAAGTATTGTTTGGGGAACCTCCCTTTCCTTACCAAAGGGGAGGCTGAGCTGTCAAACCAATACATGTATCTGCAACTACATCTGATTTAATGCATGTCCTGCATAGGAAGCATTAAGCTGGAGGAAGGCAGGAAGATGTTTGTCACAGCACCAGAGACAGAACTGTGTGAGGAAGAACTACTACAACCCTACAACTTACATCACATAACCAATGGAAACATGCAGCACAAAGAAAGGTGTTAGCCAGAAATTACAGGAAGGTTTAAAATTCATGTTTTTTTAGTAACCCAAGGCAGAACTGGTGTTTGAATGCAAGTAAACAGCCCCAGTGATTACCATAGTGGGTCAAACTAGGAACACTGAACAACTAAGGAGAGATCTCAGCTGGCGTTAATACAAAAATGAGTAATTGCTTATGGATATGCATCCTCTTCCACCATGGCTGCACCACAACATGTTTTAGTTCTAGGACAGGGAATCTATCTGCGTCCATGGAGAATAAAGGGTTTTAATGAGCCACAACTAATGTAGTGCTTAATTAATGAGATCAGAACTAGATGTAATAACACAGATGTTTCACATCTACTCTCATCTCTCTATGTGGTCTCTATTACACAATTGATATTTACAGAGTAAAAGTCACTTTCTTTTTTTACGTATTACAATAAACTAAAACTAATTTTTATATATAATTTCCACGCTTGGTATCTGTTAGGCCATCATCAACAATTTTAACAAATTTTCTTTTACAGTTCACAGAACACAAGGCCTACCTCTGATTTACTGTGGAAACCTGTAGCAATGTTATTAATTTAGTATTCACCCCTTCAGTTAGCCACACTTCAGGAAACAGTAATCAGAAGAAAAATATACATTAGATCCAGAAGCAAATAAAGATCCACTGATGCTCTCCGTACACGCACCCAAATTTGTGAAAATTCAGTGAGATTTTATAAAAATAATTTAAAATACTCAGATATATGTGTATGTATGTGACACAGATTTTTTTTTTTTTCCTACTTTGAGACTCATCAGCTAGCATGGCAGTGTTACAGGCTTAAGGGAACTACATGATCAGGAAGAAAAATGCACACAATATACAGTTAGTATATACAGTTGTCTACAACAAGGAGTATCTTCTCTTCCTACTAAGCTGCTATTCTGCCTGCAAGACATGCACGTTCCCACAGTGCTGCAAATACATTTCCAAGATGTAATCTACAAACAGGAGAAAAACAGGCCTACCAATTAAGACAATATATTTCCACTGGGGCTCCGAAACACTTTACAACAGAGTATGTTTTCCTCTACATATGCCAACTGTTTTGCTCTAAATTCATAATTGTTTTATGTGAAGAACATACATACACCTTTTTTGAAATAAAATGTATGCCTATGTGAAAGACTATCATCTCTCATTACCTTCATCAATATACCATGGGGGTTTTGTTTTTGCTTGAGGCTGAGAATCAACTGATGATCCATTTAATGTGTAGAAGACTTCAGATCTGTTTCTATTTCCAGGCTCAGAGGTAGATCCTGGAAAAGAATGCATGTTGTACTTGAGAGATTCACTGCCCTTCACAGCTGATTAACTTATACTGCGAAGGAGAGATTGGTTTGTTACCATAATTCCAAAATAACAGAATTGCCCTTCCACAAAGCAGCATCTCTTGCATCGAAAGCAACAGTTCTAAGCTTGCAACCAGATAGCAGTTTACGCTGACATTAATCAATCACCCAAATTGAAAATTAAAGTTAGGAATCTGAAAAGGCAGAAAACCACCCACAAGTGTTAATGTTTCATTACTATGAATTATGGATATAGGAAAGCAGTTTGAGAAACAGTTTACATAGGCATTTTTTAATCTTTTAAAGCTAAAAAAAAATTTAGAATAGGCAAATAAAGTACCAATCCAATCCCACACAGCTTTAACTTGTGCTGACATACAACCACAGTTACTTCAGTGAAGGCCATCCATTTCAGTTAGCAGAAGATGCAAGGGAGAACAGCTTACAGAGCATCCATCCCATCATTAGTATTCCACAGCCCAAAACTGACAGCAGGAATAAGACAACTCTGCACCTTGATTTATGCCTTTTAAAAATACTAATGTACACACACACATATTATTACTTGCTTTCGTTCTCCCCCCTTAGGAAAAAAATCTAGCCAAAACCAAAAGTCAAAATAAGCCTATATTTTATAAAACTTCATTCTGGTTCTGAACCACAGCAAAATTGATACATTCATTATTAAATAGATCTGCTCCACAGTTAAATATTAGGAAGTTTCTTAAGCAGAACAAAGTCAACAGAAAACTCAATTTAAAAATAGACAAACCACAGTTTCAGAAAAGGACTGGGCTGTGAGGTAACACGCCCCTGAATTTTTGCTCAACCTCAAATTGGTTGTTGAATAGTCTTAACTTCTGCATGCATTTTAACAACAACAAAAAAAACGCTCAGAAAACTGTAAATTATCCCTATTATAGAAAATAAGTTCATGAAAATATTCTGAGTATTCACTGCTTCAGACAAACTTAACTCGATAAGTGACTGCAAAAATGAATAAAGCATAAGGCAATGTTTTGCTCCAAGCAATATAAATTTGTAATCTTACATTAAAAAAATGACCCCTCATACGTACCTGTTGCCTTTGGCTTACTATGGTTGAACACACTTTTATCACCACCACCTCTTGCAGTATAGGCAAGCTTGGGAGGTCTCCTGTCTTGTGACACAGTCTCTAAGATGGTGCATATGAACGGAACATTAGTTTTCTACACCACACAAAAATTCAGCTTGAGATGCAACTGAATAAAGGTGCCATCAAGTTTTCAAACTGAAGGGAGTAAAAACAGTGTTTGGTACAGAGCCAACAATTTCTTCTACTGGTAGGGTTTGTTTCCATTGCATCAATCATTACTCATTCCAATTTTGCATTTGTTTAGCATATCTAACAGACCAACTTCAGATTCTTCAATGCACATTTCATGCTTACATTATGGGAAACACATGAAATTCTTAGTTCTTTTCCTCCCTACAAACAGAATTACAGCAAACCTTTCCTTGAATTTCTCCAGAGAAGAGAGGGCCCAAAAACATGCATCTCAGCAAGCCAACGAGAAGGAGGTGAATGTAAGAAAAGCTGACCAAGCTGAAGAGAGTAGGGACAATAGCTACATGTTGGATAAAACCACACTCTCACTGGTACCTGGTATCAGATAGTTTCATGTTATTTATTTGTGCCCTATTTTTTTTCTTCTGAAGGTAAGAAAAATCACTGGATCATAGTTGTTACAACTTCACTGAATTACAGGAATAGACAATTTTTTAAAAGCCTTGCTATGAATTTTTCAGAAACTTTTCAAATGTTTACTCACAGAATGCATACATAATGCTGCCAATACGTTTCAACCCAAGGAAGACATGCTTAATGATCCACATTATTTAAATTCCTTGAGCTGAAAAACATTCAAGAATAATTTCTGCTGTCACCTCTCACATACTTAGGTATGCCTATATCGTATCCCATACAATTTGAAAAGATCATTGTTCAGTATTAGAATGGTTTCCACAAGTGAGATTGCAACCAAGAAAACTGAAGAGAACACAAACTAATTTAGGTGAATTCAGGATATAGTAACTCCACAGTACTGTTTTAATCGCATAGGTTGTTATCCGTCTGCCTTAGGATTAAGAAAGGAGAGCATACCTGGTATAACATCATTGATATGCAAAAGAAGGGTACTTTCAACACTTGCAAAACTGCACAGCTGTATGCCATTGTATCTGCCATCCCAGTTTCCAATAGGGTTATCCTAAAAATAGAAAAACATGTTACATGTATCCCAAGAAAAAAAAATAGGACATGCAGAACACCTGCCCTTACGAACATGTTTAACCATTTATGGTAAAAAGAAAAATTAAAAGTTTGACAGCAAATATTTTTTTCTGTACAAACTTTTCTGTACAAAACAAGTCAAACATTAGTCTTTAAAGACAAACATCCCTGTTCTTTTCTGAAGTATCTCCTATTTTAACAATCTCTACTACAACCCATTATTTTTACACAAGTTAGAACAGTTTTAGTGCTATTAAGTAACAGCTGTGGCAATCAAGGAAATGGAAGCACCTGGTCTGAAAAGCACCCTTGAACTATCAAAAATTTGCCAAGAAGCTCATTTTAAGAAACCTGAGTTTCTAATTTTAATTACAAACACAAACTTCATGTTTCCCAGAAACATCAACCTGTAAATACTGAAGTACAAACTAAAATACAAACAAATCAAAGCTACATGAAAAAAACTAAAAAAAAACTAAAAAAAAAAAAAAAAAAAAGGAATGCAACCTAATTATTTTTTCAAAGGCAGAACAAAGCCAGTCTCACAAGACAAACATTCAACGCTGTTACTTGAAGACTGACATGGAACACTGCAAGTGGCTCAGTGGAGGCTCCTCAGCATAACCAGAATATTTGTCCTGAAGCATTTAATATCAAATAGGGTTCTATTTAACTACTGACAAAAAAAAAAAACAGTTACTATCAAGGGACGTTTTTGAACACTACTGTTTAATTCCCATTTTAGATCAGCCTCCACTGAAGCAGCTTGTGGATAATGTTTCTTCTTTTATATTGCATGTAATTTACTAGCTAACACACATGCAAAAGTTATTAAAGTCGGATTATTCTCTTACCATGTCCACTCCAACAACGTATCCTAAACTTTCGTTTCCTGGTAAGACATCACAGAATATAACTGTCCCATACTCTATACTCTCTCCTATCTTCAGAGAAACCCTGGAGTTGATCTCCAGAGGAGGAAGTTCTACCTGCATTGCGTCAACTGGAGCTGCATAGTCACTTTCCATTTCATTGTCATCTTCTTCCATCAGCTCCAGTTTGTCCAAAGCAACAAAAACCCCACAATCCTCATCACATCTGAAAAGCTGCTTGCCTTGGTACTGTCCATCAGTAAAGCCCTGGCCACGGCCTTCTTCCTAAGTATCAGAGGGAGAAGAAGAAGAAGAAAAAAAAAAAAAAAAAAAGTGTGTTTTGTGCCAATGCAGGCTACTTCAAAAACAGTAACAAAACCCATTGATCTGGAGAAGCCACAGTATGAATTAGCCTGATGAACTATCATTACACTGGGAAAAGAAGTCAGAATTTGCAACAAATATATACACCGTCTACTCAAAGGGATTAAATGGCAAAAAGCTTTTTACTTGGCAAAGAATGTATTCTTCATCTGCAGATTTTGCTTCTATTATCAAACTTTCACCAGATCAGGGCGAGACTACTTCATACTGGACACAAATGTTAAGAAATCAAATGAAGAGAGAGAGTTTTCATACGTGCTCAGGCCTGACATTCCCTGAGGTTCTTACTAGCAATTGCAAAGAGCGTGGAAAAAGTTCAACTTTGAAAAATATATTCCTAGAGCAAGAGTAGCACTCTCCTCAATCGAATCCTTCAATGTCTCATCGTACTGCAGCACAGTAATACCTCTGACTGAAGCACACAACAGCAATACTCTCTCTCTTAACTAGCTGCAATTTGAATTTTTGTGCTCTGCAAGAGAACTAAAAATCTAAGTCTGCACTACAGACTGTATCTTGGCACTGCTGCCATACACAGAAAACCAAGGTACTCAACAGAAATCTGAGAGTCAGAAATTTACCTTGATAGAAATGTAAGTTATTAACTCTTTCTAGACTAGAAGAGTCAGAATATGTCCAAGTCTTCTTGCTAGCTCCTGTGTCTTCATTAGATGCATAGCATACAAGGCCGATGTGACATAGTGTGATCTCACAGGTCACATATATTTGATACACAGCTCATATTTATGATTTTTATGAAAAGACTGAAGATCACAAAACTGGGGGGTTTGTGTGAAGGGGTAACAAAGCTGCTAGATTGTTATAATTGTCTCTTTAAAAAGCGTTTTCAGTTCATCTTACAAAATACATACGATGCTCACCCTTAGCAAAGAACTTACCAGCAGTTCTACACCAAAATATATCCCTGTTAGGGACCTTTCCTGCAACAAGGGTCCTCTGAAACGAACAACTCCAGGAAACTTCTCTTCTCCCGACCTAAGCTGTACTCTAACAGGTGAGCCAATATCTATTTGGATGCCTTTAGTTAACCTGCTTTTGCTTTTAAACAAGCTGTACCTTTCCTCACAGTTAGTAATTGCCAAAAGCAGTTCAGCTAGCTTTTCATTGATTTCGATAACATCCTTCTCATCCACAAAAAGAATTGCATGAGGTTGTTCCAGAATCTTTAATCCAATCTGTAGTTTCTTGCCTTTACAAGGAATATTTCTGGAGTGTCCCATGGAAGAACGGTCTTGAAAAAACTGCCCGATGCTACCCTTGGGCACCTTCAATAGCTTCTGAGTCTGCTTGTCTATGACACTGCATTCTTGGAGAAGCAAGTAAAAGATGCGCTCTTCCCAATAGGATGAACTTCCTTTTTCTTGACTCCATAACCCTGAACTCATTGTGATTGAAACTTCAGAAGCTGCACAGAAGATTTCAAGGAAAAAAAAATAAAGCTGTTGATATACATGTACTGATCTTGAAAAATTCTACTGGAAGGTCCACGCTTTGTGAAACGATTCAGTTTTCATATTGCAAAGAACCAAATCCAGAGCAGAAGGCCTAGGAAAAACAGAAAGAAAGGCAAACTTAAGCTGGGGAAATGCTGCTAGTCTTAAGTAAAAGAACAGAAAATCATTTACATCTGTGACCACAACCACTCCTCCAACAGAGCAAAAACACTTCAGCAAAATCCAAGGCAGCAAAAACAGTCCCTGAACAGCCACAGCCCCACTGACCACACACATACTTGTGCTTGTTAATGCTATGCATTTCCTTCCCTTGTTTCCCTGAAGGGGTTATGGAAAAAGTGTACTGAAATGCAGGAACCACTCAAGTGAAAGGATAAAAAAATCTCAATTTCAAACGAACTGGAAAAGACATCCTCACAAATGTTATTTTGTGGAAGCTTCCTGCTCGGAAGACCTTTCCTCGTGCTCAGTGACTACTTACTTCTGACAAAGTGCACATCTGTCATCTCAGATAACATTTTGTTTTAGCAAAGTAGAAAATTGTGTCAATGTAAGAGATGAACAGAAAATGGAAATCCTACCCCTCTGCAACAGTCGTTTCTTTAAGCAACAGAGATGGGCAGTTACAGTAAGCAATAAACAATGCATGAAAGCCAAATTGCGTCAGTGCTGAAACGTTCCATTATGTAGAAAAATTTAGCAGCTTGCTTTATCATTTGAGAAAGGAATTCACTTCAAAGTAGGAAATTTATCACTTAATGAAGCAGTCTGGATGCAAACACCTTTGTTAAATACTATCCTAAGAATTATAGTTCACAATCAATGAATTTAACAGTATCTTAAAATATTTCATTGCTCAATACAATTAACATACATACATAGGTTGCTCCAAAAGTAATGCCTCTTCTTCATTTTCTCAGAGACTACAGCAGATACAGAGAGCAAAGTAACACTACCTGATAAAGCAAATTCTCAGCTACAAAATACTATCTTTCAGCACAGACACAACCATTCACTATGCATTTTCACAGTGATGAACAAGAGCCTGCATGCCACACACAAAGAAGTCTGCACCAGCAGAGGTGACCACTGTTTCACAGCTGCTATAATGGCACAGCTGCTAGGAAAGCGATTGCCCACACACAGATCTTTCATCAGCCCAAACAGATGGAAGTCCTAACACTCCAAATCCAGGCTATACAATGAGTTTGGCAGGACAGTCCAGTTAAGGCTGGCAATGTGCTCCACAGCCTTCTAACTGTATAGGTCCTGGTGTTACTGTGTTGCAAGAGAAAGATTATCTTTTTCTCTGGCCTTACTATCACAATGTAACAGTCAGAGTTAATGGCATGTCAGGGTTCCAGAAGGACTGTCCCTTTCCTATCCCAGAAGACAGTACACATCACTTTACCCACCCAGGGCTCCATCTTGAATTGATTCTTCAATGGGGAATTCACATATGGCCACTCTATGGACTGCTGTTCTGACTCTGGCTCACACTGGAGACATCAGATCAGCAGTAATGATGTGAACCAGGGAACTGTTTGGGTTCAGTAGGTCCTGACAAACTTGCACTCAGGGTTCTTTCTCTTTCTGTGTATTTGTGGGACCTGCCTGGTGCAAACTCTGTGATATCCCAAAACTGCCACCGTTGTTTCCAACACACTGATACTCAGTGCTGATACTCAGCTCGATACACAGTTCTCTGGAGGTAATCCACCCGTTTGCACAGATGAGCTGGTTGAGATGCTCTTCATTTGATGGTGTGACAGCTTTGTGTGGCCATCAACACCACAGCTGGTCTTTCACATTACAGTCACTACTGCTGAAACGCACGATCCACCACCTCACTCTGCTCACATCCACTGTCTGCTCACCACAGACGTTCAGCAAGCCTCAGTGGGCGCCATTTTCTCCACACAAAGAATTCAATGATACCTCTTTGCTTCACCCACACTTTTATGTCAGACACCAGTTGTCAGGGTGTCCCTCTGCTGCCATCTGTCACACAGCAACAAAATGTAATGGAATATTGGTGGGAAGGCTCAACCTCTACTGCCATCCCAACAATATGTGCCTCTGACATAATGGGCCAATGTAATAAAATAGAAGGCATTATTTTTGGAGTAGCCCTCATACATAGATGTTACACATTATATTGGATACATGAAGGAGAATCTTCAATAGCTTAACAGGAACTGTTTTTTTGCTGAAGAGCAAGAAGGGTCCCATACAAGTAAAGAAAATACCTTCACATAAATTGCCATGTGACCACTCTGTGGTGCCAAAGCCAGTTTGCATTTAGTTAAAGGTGAAGTTTAACTTCAGTATATAAAAAGCAAATATGCTTTGTCATAACACTTCTTGCTATTCTCTTCCTCCGAGTCTTTTCTCCAATGGCATTTAAGTTATCACAAGATCTATTGTTACTTCCCCTACTCAGTCTGATCTCAGCTCTAAAAACAATCAGAAAAACTCTACAATTAATTATTTTCAACACACTTAAAGAAAGTTTTAAACTTTTTCACATGAAGGAAAATAACAGCCAAGGAGCAGTTTAACTGTAAGCAATGTTTACTGGAAATTCACACATCCTATGCTGCCCTGCTAAGGCTCCAAGCAAGGCACTGCCCAGCAGAGCCATGCCAGCTCTCTTTTCATCTCCAACATATTACACACGGGTGCCAGTCACTGCCACACTTTGACACAGCTGCTGTAGCACCTTAGAGGAAGTTATGCATTTTTCAGGTGTTTTCATTTTCAAAATTACTTAACTCCCTTTCTCACAGTCCTTCCACGCAGTTCATCAATGCCCAGCATGATGCAACTATCTGATACTGCAAGGATCCAAGTCCTCCTTTCACTCTCAGTAACCATAACACTAAGTGTGGACATAATAACGTATTAAGAGAAGCCTGCTCAAGAGCTTAAGAAGAGAAGCAAGGAGCACATCAGGAAAGCTTTGTTTGCAGCTACCAACCCCCTAATTCTACCCCGCGTGCAGGTCCGCTGCAGTGTTATGTAATCTTAAGGCACTTAGTGGCAAAGAATTCAGTGAGAAAACACATCAATAGCTGCAATCAGATTTCAAAATAACTTTACACCGTGCACAGTCAGCCTTTGGAAGTCCTGCCATCCACAGGGGTGGCACAAAGCCACTAAATAAAGCGCTAACAACTTTTCCGCGATGACAAAGTTCATTACCAGCGTGTTACCACTACACAAAAACGTCTCTAAAAACTTATTTACCGCTTTCCCACTCCAAACGCGCCATTCCATAACAACAGAACGCACAGATAAGCATTCCCAGGGCACAGCAAAGCCAGCTGAGAAGCACAGTGCCAGGAGCGATTATAACAAAGCTGATGAGGACAGCAGGTGCCGGCAGCGGCTGCAGGCAGCGCTCACACCGCGTGCGAGGAAAGAATGAAGAAGCTCCTTCAAAATATCGGTTAAAATACCCCCTGACGTCAGTAAATCCACCGTTTCCAAAAGCTAAACGCGGTTCGAGGTTCCGTTCTGACACAGGCGCTCCGCCCAGGAGGAAGAACGAGCCCAGCCGGTAACCGGCGGAAAGCCCCGGCGCCGCTGCCTTCAAGGCCGCCCCTCCCACCCACACCCGGCAGCGCCGCCGCGGCTCCACGGCGCGGCCCCAACCGCGCTCCGCCCTACCGGCCGCGGCACAGAGCCGAGGGCTCGGCCCGCTACCACCCCCAGGCCCGGGCCGGGCGAGGCGGCCTCGAAGCGCTCCGTGGGCCGCGGGAAGGGCCTGAGGGCGGACGCTGCGCCGCGGGGAGCGCTCGAGCGGAGCGGCCGGGCCCCGGCGAGGGCCGCCCCTACCTGACGGCGCCTGAGGGCGCCCGACGACGCGCGCCGCCGCGCCCGGCCCCCACCCGCGCGCCTCCTCACCTGCTCGTCCCCGCCTCACGGCCCCATCCTCGACGCGCCGCACCTCCGCCACCGAAACGCAGCCTGCCGCTCCGCCGGGCCCGCCCCCCGGAGCAGCCAATCAGGGAGCGGCGGCACGGCCGCTTCGCGACGTCATTGGCGGAGAGCGCCGCCCGGTGACGGGACGGGTCGAGATTTTTACATAGTCAAGATTGTGTGAGCCGCAGAGGAAGGCTCGGGGTGGAGAGGAAGAGGCGGTCGGCCCTCGTGAGGGCGCCGATTGGCTGCGCGGGGAGCTGATTGGGTGACGCCCGTGCTCGCCGCCTGCCCATTGGCGGCGCGGCAGGCCGGACGCGTGAGCCGTGGCCGTTTCTCTCGCGATGGTGGCGCGCGCGGCTGCCAGGTGCATTAAGCAGCGCTGCACGCGGGGCTTAGCAAAGCCAGCTGCAGCTCGTCCGCAGCCGAGCGTCTGAGCGCGCCGTCACCCGAGCGCGGCTGTGCCGAGTCCGCCGTGCTGAGCCCGGCCGGCGGCGCTCGGGGCGAGCAGTCCTGCAGGAGCGAGCGGGCGCCGAGCCCCGTCCCGCCGCACTGCCCGCGGCTCCCGGCACGGCTGCTGCCCGCACGGGTCGGCGGTGTGGGCGCTGAATGGCAGGATTCCCTCTCAGCGTTGCTTAATTTATAAACGGTAAACAGCAGAGAAAGTACAGTAAGATTTAAGGCTCCTTCCCTTAGCAGCGAAGCGGGCTATGCTGCGCTAAGCCTCCAGGTGGCTATCTCTAGCCGCCGTTTACACCGCGCCTACAAGCGCCCGTGTGTGCTGAAATCCCGTCATCCCAAAGGCTGTCATGTCCACGTTCGGCTATCAATACACCACACGTAGAACGCGATGTAAGCACTAACGCCGTGCCGGAAAAAAAGCCGACAGACACGTTGGAAGAATTAGATAACAAAATACGAGCCAGGAATGACTCTGCACGGCACGTCTAGCAGCTGAAAAGCAAATATTTCAAAATGCTTATCTAGTCCATGTAATTACGTGCTTATGTGATTACGCACAGTGTTATCAGCAGGGAAAACGACCCAGCGTACACACCGTTTCAAAGCCCGTCGTCGTGCGCAGAGCGGCGCCCTGACGTAACCCACGTTAACAGCCCATGTTTAACATCCGCAGAGCCGCCGGCGAGCGCTGCAGCTCCGTGCCACTGACAGAGCACAGCCGGAAGGCAGCCCTGTTACTTCACTCTGCAGCTCCTTGGTACCGCTTTAGAAGTATAAAGGAGCTGTGAGGTGATAGCAGGACTTTGGCAGCGTAAAATGGGCCCGTCGCGTCTCTTTCATGTTACAAACCCTGTCTGTAACGCCATATATGTCATAAACCAATATATTGCCAACACAATCTATTTGCCATTAAGCAGCACAATGTTTTTTTAAAACTGCGCTCCTGATAAAGCGTTCTGTAATAATGAAGGATGGTAAACAAATTCCGCTTTCAGAAGACACACCAGCATACAATTAAACATTATATAAGTATCATGGAACAGTATTTTGTGCTGTGCCAGGACAGTAGTAGTGTGCTATACATTTATCAGTACCAAAAGTGCTGAATAGTCGTGCAGAACAAATGATTATTTCCACTTCAAACACGGAAACTGAAAGTATGCAGCTGCAGTAAAAGAAAAAAGAGAGGAAAAGTTCCTGCAGAAGCATCAAAGTCAACATCACAGCACTTTCTAAATATTAGTTGTACGGTAGAAGAGGACTTGGACAAATATGTTGGGTATTTCTGCCCCCTCTCGGTATTTTTCATTACCTGCAGTTCTAATGAATGATTTGGTAAAATAAATAAGGATTAGTTACATAGCTTGGAGCCTGAGAGCAGAAAGCAGCACAAGCCCTAGGAGGTCATCTGAAGCTGTATTTCACAGGGCTGGAGCTGAAGAGGTTTTATAATTGGGTATTACAGCGATAATCTTTAACTCAAATAGGAGTTGCAATGCCTGCTATAACAGGAGAAACCTGGCAGTAAACTGCAGTTCCTATGTAACACTGGTTTATCTCATCATTTTTCAAGCTAATATGAGTTTTAAATATTTTCTCTGTTGGGGTTTTTGTAACTATGAGATTGGGAAAACGTTAGCTGCCCAAATCAAGGCACATTATTTAACACTGTTGTAGCAGTCCCTTCTGATTCTTTAACCACCAAAAGCATGAACATTGGTCTTTCCCTAAAGGCATCCTTAACATGACATCACAAGGTTAGCTCATCTGGTGGCTAATTAACCAGTTCTTCCTAAAATGAATCCTTTCCTCTTAAATATGTATGGAGGACATAACTCCTACGACAACCACTTCTATGAACTGCAGTATTACAGCTTTAACCTTGCCTAGCTTCTATGCTACTCCAGAACATTTTTTCCATATCCCTCAGTAAATGCATTTAATACTGTGCTCTTTATGTATGCCAAACAAAGCCAGTGCTTGTGCAGAATATAAACTCTGAGTAAGCCAGTGCATAAGCATCCTTTTTTCACCACTGAATGTGACAGAGCACATTTTTTTCATTAAAATTTACCATTGTTTTATGAATAGTCAGATCAATTTAGAGCGTAAGAGCACTTGGTCATCTCAGAATGGTATGCTGCTCCTGTGAACATTCTCCTTTGCTGCTGCTTAATCCTTTATATTTGATTGCTGAAAGTGAAACTGAAAGTACAGAGAAAGAGCTATCAGTTATACAGTAGGGTTTGCTAGCAGAGTGCATAATGCAGATTTTTTTTTTTTTTTTTTTGAGTGTGTTAATCAAGCAGACATTCAGAAAAGTAAAACACTGCTAGACAAACAACAGTTGGTCCCATTGAAGGGCTAAGGGTTGCCTGGAACAAGCCAGAGAGTATGGGAGCAGCAGCCAGGTAACATGGATGTCACAGCTGACAGTGATCACAGGGTTAGCAGTGGTCCTGGGGATGCTTCCTATCCACCCTTCAGGAACCAGCTGTAAGCAGAACAGCTGATGCTGCCAAGGCAGGCAAAATTCCTGCAGAATACCCTTGATTTGTAAGCTATTTCATATCACACAGTCATGCTCACAATTGCAGATTTCACATCTTTTTAATCATCCAGGATAATTAGACTAGGAAGTACTCACTACTTAATTAAACATAAAGGTCATTATTAATAAACTGAAAAATATACTTTCTCCTTTTCCTTCGGTTTCATCAAGACGAAGACAAGAGCATGAAGCACCACAAAGTAATACACTGTTTTCTGGCAACACATAAAGTAACAAATTCAGAATCCAAAGCTCAGATACGCCTGTGAACTGTCAGCATGAGTGAAATGCACCGAAATCCTCCTTGGATTTCGTTCACAATTGTAACCAAACCCGTAAATCTAACTTTAAAGGAATGAGACTCGAGCCAGAAACCCATGCCTTGACTACACTTAAAAGCGTTGGCTGGTACAGCTACACCTTAGAGCTGTATTGGCAAGCACACATTTCTTTTCTGCTATAATTTAAATCACTTTCCGCATGGATCACATTAAATGGGCTGAAGGACTCTGCCAGTCCTTCACAGTAAGGGTTTTGCCAGTATGGCTGGAGTTGCATAGGAACGATTTTTCATCGTTCTGACAGCTATTTTGGCAAAATGTCTACATTTAGACAGAGTCCAAGTTAAAGTTGGCATTGTTTTATGTTGTGAATAAAGCTGAAGAGAGACATTGTCAGTTTCTGGCCCTGATCTTACATTATTTGAAATTGTTTGTTCTAAAGGAATGTGTGGGGCAGGATCCATGTGGTTCTTTGGATGTTTGCCTCCCACATTTGTGCTGCATTAAAATCTCTTGGTTTTTCATTGAGTGAGCTTTGGCAACAGGGAAACTTACATTACTAAAGACATAGCATCCACACTACTTACCCCAGAAATAGCGATCTCAGTGCTTTAAAGCAAATTTCCAAAGCAAAGTGAACTACAATAGGAAGCATCTTGGCCAGTGGATGTGTGGATTAACGCATCGTTCTTCGCTTTGTCCTCAGCTCAACAAAGAACTGAAGTACAGGATTAATTTTAGGCACACACAAGTTCATTTCAAGTTTAGTAGTCACGTCAAATATGATAATGTTCCTTTTTGAACTTCAATTAAGCAGATATTTGAAATTAATCATATGTTTAAGCACTGTGTGGAATCAGGATTTCTGTCAGAAGTGCCATTTTACATCGAACAAGGCTATTTATTGTGGTACCATCTGCATGTTCTTTCCTGAACTGGATGTTAAGTCTCTACTTTAAAGATGTCCTACAGGGCATATTTTTCCACATAAGTGCATTTACATAATTGACTCATTTTTCCTAATCTCTTATTTTCTAAGCGTGGGGTTTTTTGGTTTCAGAGATCCATGCGGACACGTTTTCATTGATTTTGTAATTGCACTGACTGTTCAGCACTTTCCTCTGCCACCCTTTATGTTTGCACGTGTAGGACCAACTGGGGTTTGCAGCCCTGCCCTTGTGGCTAGAGCTGCATTGCTGCATCTTGTCTGCAGACAGCAGCTGAGCTGTTTGAGGCAGATAGGAAACTCAATGCGCCAAAACAGCAAGCAAATTGGATGAGGAAGTCTGATTTAATCAAGACTTCTTCCTTCCTTTCTGTAACATACAGAATGTGCCTGCTCAAAGCACACACACACGTATTTTTCTGGTTTTAAAAATGCAAAGCAGGCCTCTCCTGACTTCCTATGGACTACACATGCACCACAGCTAAAACCTCCTCGGCGTTCCCCAGGTGAGCATTCTGTGCACTTCTGCTGTTACTCGGAACTCAATTTGAGCGGTGTTTACTCTGACAGAGAGCAGGCCTGGAGTCTGGTCAGAGTAAAACTGTAATTTGCTGCAGGCTTCCTTGTATTGTTTTCCATTTTTATTTCTTTTTTTTTTTTTTTCCAAGTGTAAAAATAGTTGTTTAGCTAAAACTGCTTACGGTGATTGTAGGTGTGAAAGTGAAACAAAATGTTTCTGTGAAGTATAAATAGTTTTCAAGGCAGATATGTGAAGTCTTGCATATCACTGCATTTCTCTGAGAAATCATATTTTACACTTATGTTTATACATGTATGCATACACATATATGTATATTTAATGTTAAATACATATGTAAATATGTACATTTGCTTGTCAGGTTAGACAAACTCGCAAGCAAGAAAATTTGTCTCATTAAATCTGGTGCATCTCAGATTATACTTATGTGAAAAACAAAGATTGGAAAGTTTATACTCTTGGTATATACTGTCACAACTATCCAGAGGGCTAAGCAGCTGGAAATAACTGGCTACTCATCAAGTTCAGAGAGACTTCATCCCCTAGTCCAAATTCCAAAAATAAGGGCTTTCACAATTCTCTTAATAACGAGAGTAACAATGTGTACGTTCTTGTATAGCCAAGGCAAGCAAAAGAAAGGCTATTGTTAGAGGAAAGCACTTCTGTTATTTCCAGTGGGGAAAGTAATTGCTTTTCCTTGTATAGTTTACCAGAAATCAATAGGTCTGCTGAAGGAGTTTCCTCACCTCTGCGTCAGGCATTGCTCAACTGTGTGGAAGACAAGTGGTGGCAAAACGATATGTAGTAACACCTCTGTCTGCCTTGCTTAATAGCCTCTCCTTGTGCATTGTTTTTACATTTCTAGCAAGGAAACTCGGATTCGTTTAGAGCAGGTTTTCATGTTATTTGATTTCCACCCACTGGATAAACTATGAAGAATATCTCCCTCATACTAACTAAGCAAGCACAGCCCCCTGGCAGAGCTGTTAGGATGCTCTTAAAACATTCTCAACTGCTAATAGAACACAACAATGTTTTAAATAGTTACTTAACAACTACATCTTAAGGAGACATTTGCATGGCAGAATAACCAGTCCACTCTACAGAGTAGGAGTATATTTTGTTAAGCATTTTATGTGTATCTGGCAAAACATCTATCCAAGGAGGACAGACCCACAAACCTATCAGCAGCACAGCGTATGGACTAGAAGAGTAAGTAACAAGAAAACACAGTGCATAGTAATTAGAAAACTCTGATCACCTTTCACCTAGGCATTATCACGCTCATTTTGTTCTCAACATACAGTGACAAATCTCTGGAGAGAACCTGAAACTTTGAAATAAAGCAAAAACATTATACTGTTACAGATATCACTTTATTTTGCCTTATGGGCCAACATAATGATTAAGAACAGATGGCAAGTTTGGGAGTCTTTAGAACAGTAACTCCTAGCAATGTAAGAGAACCAGGCTGCTAGTGATGCTAATAATCTCAGAAATCTGAGTTCATCTGAACTAACACTTGTGAGGTTGAGGGCAAAATACAAGAAGAATAAATCACCCCCCACTGAAGTTATGTTCTTCAGTGGCTCCCTTTACTTTCCATGAAACAACAGTTGCCCTCATACATGTTCACAGGGAGCAACAAGCAAGCCAGCAAAAAAGATTACCAGACTGGGTCTTCTAAAGGCATGTCACTAAGTAATGTCACATTTTTTTATAATCTTTTCTGACAGCTTTGCAATGGAGCAGGACCCAGAGTGCACAGCAGAAAGGGAGCTGTTGGAAGCTGCAAGCACGATTGCTACGTTTGCTATCACAGCTCCTCCTGATGAAGAACAGAGTCAACCCAAAGCTGAAATTTCTTGTGAACTGAGCAAAGATAATCCAGAAAAAGACAACCTCCAAGGTAGATACCATTCGTTCATTTTATTCTTCACATAGCTATTAATCCTTTATATATTAAAAAAAAAAAAAGCTTTATTTAGTACAATAGTAAATTAGTATCAGCAAGGACACCAGGCTAACTGATACTAACTGGAGGCAGTAGTTTCTCACACACCATGTGAAGAAGCAGCACTGGGCTTTTACTGTGCCTAACATTACTGTCAGATGTTATTGAATAAAAAGTTAAATATAAACGTAACATATACAATTTCATCAAGATTTTCAGCCTGTAAAACTGTCATAAACAGCACCTCTCTCTAATAAATTATGCTTTGTAGAGTGAGCCAAACCCCAAAGGCACTGATAATTGAAACTGTATGACCAAACGATTAACAACATGTAAAAATGGGGCCACTGAGGAAGTACTACAGCGCCTTTATGTTTCTATCTCTGCATCAAGCACTTATCCTCCCACTCATCTGTGGTCATTCACTTCCATTGTCTGAATGCTGGATAAGGCTTCAGCTGACTGCATTGACAGAGACATTGCTGACAGAAGACCGACAATGCTATGCCCATTGAAATAAAAATACTCCATTTCTTTTATCCACTTTGCTAGCCTGTATGCCACCTCATGAAAACTGTTGTCACCATATTTCAAAGACAGCTTTCCAAAAGGGTGATTCTTCTATGTCAAATTCCCCCGTGAGCAAACGCTTCAACCAGCTGACCTACATTTTTAGGGGACTTTTTGCGTGATTGTGACTGTATGTGGGTGGTGAGGGAGGTGCACAAGTAAATATCACTGTGGCATCACTTCAGCTACAAAAGAAAAGGAGGATGTGAGAATTCCTCCTTCAGCTGAGCTGGTTACTTGAGTTTCTCCTTTAATCATAGAACGGCCTGGAAAAGGACCACGATGATCATTCAACCCTCCTGCTATGTGCAGGATTGCCAACCAGCAGACCAGGCTGCCCAGAGCCACATCCAGCCTGGTCTCAAATGCCTCCAGGGATGGGGCATCCATAACCTCCTTGGGCAACCTGTTCCAGTGCCTCACCAACCTCTGTGTGAAAAACTTCCTCCTAATATCAAACCTAAACCTCCCCTATCTCAGTTTAAGACCATTCCCCCTTGTCCTATCACTGTCCACCCTCTTCATGCTTTCTCAGCTTTAACCTGTTACCACGCAGTCCCAGTATTTGAATACAGTTAGTATTTCAATACAAGTCTGAATTCGCATCTGCTTTGTATTATCTCCTCATCTTAGCAATGATAGAAACATCTTAGCCTTATCTCCTCCCATCCTGGAGAAGAACCTGACTCAGAAGAGCAAGTCAGGGTTTGGTAGGGCTGCTTGTAGGATGGAGAGGTGTACCTCCTGCTCAGACTGTGCCCGAGGTTACAACCTGGACATACAACACTTATCAATGCTTTTCCATAATAACAAATGTATTTGTTGCAGCAAATTTATTGTCTTTCCAATTCCAGAGCACTACAGTTTTCCTCAGAGAATCTGAGCCGTCTTTGTTAGCAGAGAAATCATTTAATCTATCAGGCTTTAGGTTTCGCTTTTACAATGAAGAAATTCTAAGCTCCACTTTCACAATAAATGTGTAAAAGGTTTCTTTCCACACACAAAGATTATAATTTGAAATGCTGAATATATCCTTTTTAGATTCCAAAGCATCCCTAAGTCCCAACTCTTCAATGACCACTAAGGAGCTTCAGGAATACTGGAGGAATGAAAAAAGCCAGTGCAGACAGGTCAAACTCCTTTTTGAAATTCCATCAGCCAGAATTGTAGAGCACCAATGGTCTAAATACGTGGTAAGTGAAAAAATGAATATGTAAGAAGATCATTAATTTTTATTCGCTCTACAGGGATCTGCATAGCACACAGCATGCTTCACTACATGAAAGACTCACTGACGCCTGAGTTTTGCAAGCCGTGATCATACCGAGTAGAACCTGTTCTCACTGCTCACATAGGCATAACTGGTGGAATTTGCCCCTAAGAAACCCTCTGACAATTGCTTCACAAGACCTGCAGCAGTAGAGAAGCGATATCAAGCAAATTAGTACTCAAATACCCTTTACACCTAGAGGCTTGTCAACATTAAAGAAATTCATACAAGTATAAAAATATCAGTGAGGTTACACTTGCACTGAGCCAGGCTGCACTAACAGCTGCATTATATTTATATAACTTCCACATTGAAGATTTATGTTAGCACAAGTGCAAAATTCTTTGTTGTTGACAAAGCTTAAGACACCCACCAGCTAGCACTCTTCTGGGACTGTTCCCCTTCCCTACCTAGAGGTCCATTAAATGACATCTTTCTATTCCATTTTAAAGTGAAGCATGAGTATGAGGGCCAGGTTGGATTTCTGGTATCTTTTCTCAAAGCACTGAGACTTGTTTTTTTCTAACTCTACTCCTGGACTTTTGGAGAACTGAGCTAGAGCAAGTCTCTTTCAGTCTCTTTCAGCATCAGCCTGGTAGGTGATGCTCAGAAAGGAATGTTTTGCAGCAGCCTCTAGGATCTATAGATTAAAAATGCTAATAGTCATTCTGCTGATGCAGCTCGGAATTTAAAGCAGGTACATTTACAGTCTAGAATCCTAAGATCTTGTTGCATACTATACACACCTATTTAGATGCTACTGTCTTGCACACACTGGAGAGTATCCAGCTTACTGAATAATTAAAAAATATTTTAGTGCAGCTGTAAGAGGACAAGGTTCTCACTTGGTGTTCATGTAGGCAGTTAAACACAGCTACGTTACAACAAAATTGAGCCAATCTGAATGACAGTTTAATTAAACGGATTTTCTCCCTTTTCTCATGCTCCATAAAGACAAAAAAAAAAAAAAAAAAAATCAAGTACTTGTAAATTATTCACTTAGCTGCCCTTGATAAAATGATAACTTTAAAAACTGCTCATATGATTGCTTTGGATATGCTTCAAGAGTATATACAATTTTCAGCAGGGAGCAGGGCAAAATACAGGAAAATGTCACAGTGCCTACAAATGAAAAGAGATCAGAGAAGTCGGCTCAAATTTACAAATGTTTCAAGAAGTGCCTGTAAAGATCATTTACGAAGATTAAAACAGAGAATTTCTCTTTAAGGAAAAAAAAAATCAAGGAATAGAATCAGAAAGAAACCATTGCTAGTATAGTTTTGCACCCTTCTAACCAGCACAGAAAACAATTCTTGTGCATTAAACTGCTCCAGTTGCTGTGTAATTCAGTGAGAATGGGAGAAAGTTGAACGTGAACATGGTCATCATCCAAAAGCCAGCAAGCCAACAGTCCTTGCCCTTGGCTGGTGCACAGGGACACAGCTAAACCGGCCCCCTGAAGCTCCACTGGTTTATGCATACCAGATATTTGGCCCTTCTTCAACATTACTGTATTTGGATCAGGACCAAAGGAGAATATATTTGTACAACACATAACACTCAATGTTATTTTGAATATCACATTCAGTAGTTACTTTTACACTAGTGAAGAACTACAGAAGCCATACAACTGAGTACTGGTTTTGTGGGATGGTGCTGCTGTTAGAGAAGAGTTTTGGCTAGCACACACAGACTTTTGTAGAAGTGTCACTTCTTTGAATTATTTATATGCCAAGTAAATATGAATTACAGGACAAAGATTTAGAGGGGAAAAGAGATTCCAGAGTTGCTCCATCTTATTTTTGCATACACCAAATATTAATGCCAAATATTCCTTCTTTCACAGCACCAATAATGCCTCCAGATCCCTAGAAATGTCTGATACGAACATTTCTGAGTATTATGGCCAATGTAAACTACACTGCATTCACTATTAAGTCTGGGAAATTCATTCTGTTCACTGACAATGACTGCAGCAGCCACGGCTGTTACAAACAAAGTATTTGTACAGAAAGATGTGGCTGCACTAGGCAGCAGATAGTCCTTCTCATTTTTCTGTTTTGTTGTGTTTAGATGTATAAAATCATCATTTTGCAAACGGGAAGCTTTGACAGCAGCAAGTCTGTAATTGAACGGCGTTATTCTGATTTTGAGAAACTGCACAAAAATCTTCTGGAGGACTTCAGTGAGGAAATGGAAGATATGACCTTTCCAAAAAAAGCCCTAACAGGGAACTTCACAGACGAAATAATCAATGAGAGAAAATTGGCCTTTAAGGACTACCTGAGGCTTCTGTATTCAATGAAATATATCAGGAGATCAAAAAAATTTATTGACTTTTTAACAAAGCCTGAGCTTCAGGAAGCATACGGCTGCCTGCGGGGCGGCCAGTACAACAAGGCTTTGGAAATCTTGTTAGAAGTCATCGGTCTGCAGGAGAGGCTGACCAGAGGCAACCCTGCTGCAACTGTTCCTACCCTCTGTGCTATCGTGGTGTGCCACAAGGACCTGGGAAACACAGCAAGTGCCTTTGAATATGGGGAAAAGGCTCTGTCACACCTGTGCATGCGTAGCAGTCACAGGTACTATATTCCATTGTTAGAAGCAATGATCACTTTGGCATATGAGCTCGGCAAGGACTTTCTGTCTTTGCAAGAGAAACTGGAAGAATGGAAGGCAAAAAAAGATCCCGTACGGGTTTTTTCCCTGAAAGAGCTTGCAGTTCGGGAATATGTAAAATGAATATAAGAAGCAATTTCACTAAAGTGCAAAGCTGCCTGCTCCTTTTCCTGAACACAATATCTTGAAAGAGTAATAACTGGAAATTACCCGTTAAGATAACATAACTTTCATAGGGAAAAAAAATATCAAGTATTTCTCAACATGCTGGGAAATTTTATATTTACTCTAGACGTAAGCTTATTAAGAATTCTGGAAATAAATTTATAACAAAAAGTTTTGTATAGTTTGCTTATTTTGATAGTATTTTGAATATAACCCATTTTGCGTCGACAGTCAGGAAAATACCATGAACAAAGCACTTGATCTGCAGAATCAACAGTATTGCTCGCTTATGGGAAAATTACTTCCTTTCAAGAAGAAAAACAACTTTTCAGTTAATGCAACCTAAAGGATGCATCTTTGGACACTGATTGTAGGCTTTTCCTCTTCCAGGTGAAGCCCAATCTGAATCCTACTGTAGTTAACGTCTCTGGAGGGAAGATCGGAGGGAAGGTTAACAATCAACCTTGACAGGAATGAGAACTACTACTGATCACTCCATCAGATGTGGCAGAAGGCCTATCCTTGTTTGAGGCAGTCTCCAAGTGCAGCTCAGATCTGAATGCAAAATTCACATCCATGCAATATACCCGTAATGGGAAGGAAGTACAGAAGGGTGCTATTGAGAACATCTGGCTAAAGAATGGCAGTATTTAATTCTGATTATTAAGCTGTGAGACACGTGGCTAATGGACAATCTATCCTAAGCATGTGCTTCTCTGTTGTCTTTCAAAGGTTTATGTAAAATGGGCATTGCCTCAGTAACTGCCCAACTGGTAACAGCTACTGTTTCAGTGGCTCTGCAATATTCCATTAATTTCTTGAGCGACCCCATCACTGTATCTGACAGCTACACTTGGCTCTAATGCTGTTGTGAAAGCTTTCTAACATCTGAAAACATCTGTATTTAGCTGCTTCACACTTCTCCTATACACTAGGAATGGTGTGGCAAACAGATTATCTTTTATAACACAGTTAACAGGTCATGCTAGCACAGTTCATTATTTTCTACAGAATGTAGTCCACTGAGTACTTCTAGGCCTGTAATCCAGATGCAAAAACCCAACTACATTGTCTGCAAATCAGAAGTAACCACATTAAGTTGCCTCCCAGATGTATAAAAGAATCAGCTAATTGAAAACGCACCGAACCTGAAAAACACTGTTGTGCATTGTTACAAGAGTAATGGCTTGGAAAAAATACAGAATAATAGAAGGGCCTAGAATGCAAAGTTTATATTTTAAGTAGTTTTGAACAGCTAGTAAGCTCAAAATATGTGTATTATTTACATTATTTAACTATATTAGTATGTTTTTCTAGTTGTATCAAAAGTATGAGAATCGAGAGTAATTAAGAGATTCAAAGGCTGATCTTCCCAGAATACACCATACCAAGAGAGTTAAAATGGACCAAAGGTTCACCTTCCTATGGGATCCTGTCTGAATCAGTGACAAAGCCATGACAAAAGCAGCACGTCTGTGCCATGCCCAAGCAGCTTGGAGCTGAGGCAGGAAGGAAACACAGCCATGACTCTGCTCCACCTCCACAGCAGTTATGTGGTGAAAGACCAAAACTACAGGAAGAAATGATTTTCCCACTTTTAATGCCCACTCCCCTCTCACTGTTTGCAGAACTGCATGCTGTCCAGCTAGGGTGAGTACCAGGAAAGCAGCACATCAGAGAAATCTTGCTTAGCCTTAACGTGTGGTAATGCTGTAACTTTCCATCTCTGTAGGATTAACTGATCTATAGCTAACCAATTTTTGTTGGCATGGCAGTGAATAATGGTATTGCTTTGCCCCTTTCTATTAAGTTATGTTTTACTTATGTTTTTATTCCAATATATCATTTTCCCCATTTTACAGCCTGGGGAATTGTGGTACAAATAAGAGAAGCAATTTTCTCCAAGTCTCATTTAGTGGTCTGGAGACCACACTGCTTGTTTGGAGCAATGGCCAAGCATTACAGGCTGTACAGCTCTGCAGAACAGACACACGCCTCCATCGCATGTCCTTAAGTTCAGCTTGGATGGTCAGCAGCACAGCTTTATCCATGAGACAATTGCACACGATGTCTGTGGCAGAAATACTTGAGGAAATCTGAGTGATATATTCAAAAAAGTAATAGGTGAATAGTAAAATATTTTATCTGCTGCTTTTTAAAAGTAGCAAAAGAGAAAACCTTATGTGAGTGTTTTTAGTAATGCATATGTAGAATATAGAATATATAAAAATGTAAATAACGTAATTTTCAACAGGAAGGAACAGAAAAATATTCTCAAACGCACTTTCCAGTTTTAAGCAATTCCTAAATCTCCAGTATTTCTTTTCCCTGCTCCTGTAATCTAAACCAGAAGAAAGAAACAAGCAGTAGAGAGTATCAGAGCTGTTAGCAATCCATGATGATCAGCTTCCCCTGCCATTCAGCTGAAGCAAACAGCACACAATGCACCAGAGCTTTCCAGTACGCTCTTACAATTCTCATTGTTACTGACACTTTGCTCTGAAGTATACAGAAGATAACAATCCAAGTAGAAATTCGCATTTCTTTTTTTTTTTTCTCTGAAAGAAAAGGTCAAAAAAAAGAAAACGTTGCCCAACATCTGGCCAGCATATTTAACAAACCACAGGCTGCATACACACAAGCCAGAATAAAATTTAAATAAAATCTGGGCAGATCATCTCCGAGAGTCCACAGAGAGTTGTACTACAATCTATTGAGCTTTGCCCCATTTCCATATCAATTATTATATCATTTGGGGCATTAAGTAGATAATGCTGTTTACACAACTTTCTAAAATAACTAAAGAAGCCCATGAGGATGCCTAGTTACTTATGAAACATATGCAGACAAGATGCTCTCTGTGCAATGCAGCATCTTGTTTACAGGGAATCCTGTGATCTTTATCACATACTTGTTATTAACTGCTGTTATCAGCAGCATCACTGGAGGATAATATTTGCTTTTCTGAATCTTAATAAGGCTAAATGCATTTACTGAATTCAACAGTTATGTACAAGCAGCATGGGAGTCCAGCTCAGGACACAAGCTGGAATCTAGAAAGGTTTTGTGGCGCAGACAGCAGCTGAGCAAATCAAATCAAGAATGTTTATTTTCTTATTAGATCAAAGGCAAGAGCTAGATGTGTTGAAAAACTAAGCATGGATGTAATGGTGTAAAACACTGAATGTCAGCTCCCATCTGGATAAGGTGAGAACCCCAAAGAACCAGCCTGGTGTTTGCGTTAAGATCACATTGCAACATATGTTCATCACACTCTGCGAGTGTGAATGTGCTGCATATACAGATACACGAGACACTAACTTCATGTCAGAGCGGTGATAGTTGAGAGTAACTACACAGAAATAAATTGTTGTAACATAACTGACAGCAGAATAAGGTCTACTGTCCATATAAACAAGCACACAAGCTCTGTATACTGTGAATGGGTGGACAGACAGATGAATCAATGAATGAATGAAGCAAACAGATTTGGGTGTTTTGATGCTTAATGGATGTTTTCCAGATGTTTTAAGAAACTCAGATAAAAGCTACTTTTACAAGGACCTCATGGTTATATATATACACACACAGTTTAAAACACACAACCTTCTTTTATCAGTAATTCACATCTGTATGTCTGTGGCTACTTGGGCAAGGAAAAATAACACAGAGAAATAGATGGCCTTCTCTGATCAACTCATTTCTCCAAACGACTGTCACCTAAATGTTTTTCATTCCAAAGAGTGCTACAGTAGACTCAGATACCCGAAACGAAGTTCCAAATAACTGTCCCGAAAACACAACTTTCAATCCTAACACCTTCCTTCAGTTTCTGAATTTCTCAATTTGCCTCCTCCCCGCCAGCTGCCTGCAGTGCCACTAGATGGAGCTGCAGCATTTGCAGGAGACAGCACCTCGCAAGCACGTGAATGAAAAATAAACTTTTTTAAAAAGCAGGAAGGATAGAACTGCTTGAAATTAAATATATTTATATATCTCAAACCTGCCGTTTACGTTCTAATATGTTTAAACTAACTATATACACGTATCAATTCCATTGTGAGCTCAGACTCCAGTGCCCAGCTCTCTAGCTGTCCTTCAGGACAATTTAACAGAGCCCTTTATCAGCCAGCTAGCTCTATGAGCTGGCTGGAAAGCTGAAAGAGAAAATGTTCTTGCAGGCTTTTAGACCTGGTGAGTTCAAAGCCAGAGTCACTGCAGCACCTCAGTTCCTACAGTACCTATTCCTTCTGATCAAAAGGAACCAAGTAAAACTCGCAACTCTTAAAAGAACTATCAAATAATGGGGGGAGGGAAGGAAAAATAAATGAACCCACAATGCCTTCTGAACAGTGCCACAAAAGCTTATTGACTCCATTTTAGGTTGCTGCACTCCCACTGGGAAAATGAGAACTGAGCACATCTTGATTTTGACTGCTGTACGATATTTTAAAGCTCCAATAATTTATTTATATAAAAGCATGAATATACCCTAAACATTATGTATATGTAGCAATCAGACAGATGAGTACAAGAGGAAAGGTGCTACAACAGAGGTGTGATGATGGAACAACAATAGAAAGGCACTATAAAGGAAGGGAAGAAGATTGCTCACGTGTCAGAAGATTGCAGGTTTGCAGGGGAAAGCTTCTCTAAGGAAGGATCTCCAACCAGAAATCCTTCCCCATTGGCAGTCAGCCCTTAAATGAGGTCTAACAGAGGTGCAGCCAGGCTCCACCCCTGCCGGCCACACAGCTGAACTGCCTTCACCTGTGCTCCCAGGGCTGACCCAGACCTTTCCCCAGGTGCTCAATCAGGGGTTTCAGACCATGACTCAAGTTACCATACAGCATAGAACCACAGAACCGTTTGAGTTGGAAGGGACCCTTAAAGGCCATCTAGTCCAACTCCCCTGCAATGCACAGGGACACCTACAGCTCCATCAGGTGCTCAGAGCCCCATCCAGCTTGACCCTGAGTGTCTCCAGAGATGGGGCAGCCACTGCCTCTCTGGGCAAGCTGTTCCAGTGCCTCACTATACAAACACACCTTATTTCAAGCATCATCCTCTTGCTAATAACATGGAAGGTGGAGACGCACTGACTAACCTTGGGCTGTAGTCACCACTCATCTTCATGCATGCTTTAAGTAATAAAACATTTTTGGAAGCAGCTCCTGTCTATAGGCCTACAGCTCCCCATGTTGTGCTGGGATCTTTCAGGTTGCTGGGATGGCTGGGATCTAGAGGCTGCTTTCCCCAGCATAGATGCTGGACCAGAGTTTGAAAGCAGCCCCCCTGCATCAAGGTTTTATTTCCCCAGAAAGGTTTCTTCCAAGACTACCGCTTTCAAAAGTGCTTAGGAAACAGTGTGAGGGAGTTGGGCAGTGTAGCAGCAATAAAAGGCAGGGAGGCTATGCTGAAATCTGTGGAATAATACTCTAAGGAGGTGAAATCTTTGAGGGGGGTCTTCCCTCTCATCTATTCAGCTTCTTCCAGAAATCCTGGAAGGAAAAAAAAAGACAGAGAGAAAAAAGATGCAGTCTCCAAAGATGAGATGTAGATTTGGCTGTTTCTGTCACATCACCTTACCTCCAGGAACAGCAGCTTAATATGTGCTGAGTTAGCAGGGGGGATTTCCATGGACTCAGTAATAATATACAGTGCTTTTATAGTGCTTGCCATGTTCAGAACATTTTATATAAATACCAGGCTAGATTAATCCAGGCTTTAAATCTGCATAAACCTTGGCAGAGGGCTCTGGTGCCCATGAGATTATGAAGTCTGCCATGAAACTAAATTGTGATGATCAAAAGAAGAGATTCAAAGAAAGCAGAGCCAGGAAGAGAAGTATGTTATTTAGGAAAGACAAAGAGAGAAGAGAGATGTGGGAGGAAGCAAACAAATGGGTGGACAAGGAGTGGAGCTCAGTCACATAACAGATGGCCTCATCCTCAGAATTGACATTGGCAAACTTTGGTAAAGGAAGAACATAAGTTTATATTCATTTAATCTTCTCTGGAGAACAAAGGGTCATGAGGATTTGTAAGGTAAAACATTAATTCAGAGAGACTGACAGGAAGAAGAAGGGGATTTGGTTTACGCGCTTACATTTCTTTTTATCTTGAGGAGTTATCACAGAGGACACTTGTTTACCAGTAAACAAACAGTGGTATAAATTATGTAGTCTTCACAAGCAGCAGTGAACCCTACTGACTTGTTCCTCAATTAATACACTCCCTGTGCATCTGACTGGTCCACATAGCAACCGTAAGGAGCTCGATTTGTACTGTAACCTCAGAATGTATTTTAAATATTATATTTTAAATCTATTTAAAATTATGATTTGACATGCTGTGAGGTAATGTAATGATAGCTGACCTAATTTGCCAAATAAATCTCCTGTATAGGAAAGTAATTCATGTCCCTTTGTGAAAACGATGCGCTCTCAAACAGCCTCCATCTGCTGCCACCACCCCAAGCCCTTCAAATGCCTACGCTGAGAGGCAGATAAGGATCCTTCATCTGATCTCAGTGTGTTTTCCCTATTGCTCCCACCCTGTAGCATGCCACTGACACTAACAACAGAGAACATGAGTGAGCAGTAAATACAGCAGAAAAAACAACCAAACAGAGGAAATGCCAAAACAAAGGACATCTAATCACAGTGAGAGGAAGCACATGGAAGACCTTGTCAGCCTATTTCTGCATCAGCCCAGAGGTTGTCTTTCTGCTGGATGTGTTTATAGCTGCCATTGGCATCCCTTTCACAACGTTACCACACAGTTCAACAGACCTCACCACTCCTCCAAGAGAAATGTAACTCACCTCACTGCAAAGGTTTGGCTGTTGCAGCACAGGCTCCAGAGACATCTTAACTTCCTAATTTGCCTATGTTTCCCCAAACTCAGCTGGGATTTATTTAACGACTGCTGTAGCTTGAACGTACACTCTCTCCGTATTTTGTCTTCCTATTTCAGCAAAATTCTTGATCTCAAAAAAGCACGTGAAATCCAAAAATCTAATTTCCTCTAGTAGGCTTAACACATTGCCAGGCTCTGCAGTTTTCTTCCATAAAGGAGAAAGCGGTGACCAATCTGCTACCTTCAACTTTTTTTTTTTTTTAGAAGAAAAAAAAGATTAGAAGAAAGTCTTATAACAATGAGAAAGATGATATGTCAGTCTGCTTCTCATTAAGATCATAAGATGTGGGGAAGGATCTAACTCAGCCTTCTTCCTCAGCACATCACCTGTCTATCCTAACAACTCTAACAACTTCTGGCAACTATTTTTTTTAATTTTTTTTTTTTTTTTTTTTTTTTTTTTTTTTTTTTTTTTTTTTTTTTTTACAGTGTTGAAATACCACAGTGTTTGCTCTATCTCCAAAGCCTTTGATCTGGCACAAAAAAAAAAAGTCATCTTGGATCCACTATTTGGGTTTCTCAAAACTATTTCTCTATTCCTCCCACTGTCTTCCTAGTATACGACTGAGGCCAGGTATCACAAGGAATTGTGTGGCTTTCTTGTTTGCTTATCAGAAAGAAGTGTTAGAACAGCATGTACACACATGGAGAGCTGATAACCCAGCTATATGTTATTTCACCTGCCACCTCCAGGTCACTCACAGCAGTCACAGCTCATTCTGGTCAGTATTGTGAGCAGCACATTGCACTGCTCAGAGCATCCTGTTCTAAGACTGTTATGGAGGAAAATACTACATCAGTTTCTCCTCTGTTACTCTCACATCCCTTTGCCTGTTTTAACATTGAACTGAATACATATATTTCCACCTCCTATTTACCAGTTTATTTCAAATGCATCTTTTAGGAATTTGTATGCAGTTCAAGGCTAATTTTAGCTTGATCAGAAAGTGCTCTGGGGATGCTTGCATAAAAGGTGCTATAGAAATGTACTACATTGCATCATATCAGAATCAAATTCAACATAGTTAAATATTAGCTGTGACAGTAAAGAACACTGCAGGGGCAAGGATGACAGAGTGTCTATGCTGGAAGAAAATGGTTAAATAGTTGCAGTCTTTGTATTTTTACTGCTTAAGACAAGGGCATTCAAAAGCAATTCGTATCTGATGCTTTGAGATAGGAGCTGCTCACATGCAGAAGTCAGAAAGGTACGTATAAGCAGTGGGTTAACTGAGCTCCAGCCATGCAGAAAAACACTGGTGGCTCTAGACTGCAGAACGCTCAATAGCTGTGGGGAGGAATGTATTCTTTGTCATTTCTCACTGCCCTGTTGCTAAAATGGAAGACACACAATGAGGGCAACATGCTAGGTGAGGCAATACTCAGAAAAACCTGATTTTCCCATAGAACAAAGAAGGAATGACAGACTGAGGTCAGAGTTAAGCAGTCAGGTACATGAGAATAATTGCAAGAACTGCTGCCCCTATGCAGCCTTCACAAACAGCACATTGATTCACCACAGAATGCCTCCAAAAGAAAGGGAATTCTTAAGATTTTTCAACCTTCTCCCATGAGAGTGGAGTTGGGTGTTTTTTTTTCTTTCTGACCCATTGTGCTACCATACAACCTTATTTTTATTTTCAACAATTTTCATTGAATCACAGAATTCCTTTCTGTCGTAGTTCACCCTTTAGAGATATGTTCCAACTGATCATTCTACTTAAGAACTCCTTCGCCTCTTTCTCAAACAAAAAAAAACAAAAACAAAAAAACCCTAGGATGCATGTAAAATGTAGCATCATTAACAATTCTTTAATATATACAAGCAAATCTGGCAACTTTAAATCATGTTACTTCTTTGAAACATGCCACAGACTGTCTTTTCCACTTTCTACTTAGTGAATCTTCATAGGGTTTTTAATACTCTTTCTACTTTTGCCATGATCAAAGGAATTGCTCTCCGTTTGCTTGTTCCTCTGATAAGTGATAAAAGATGTCAGTGAGACTAATGAGAACTGCCTCCAGCTTCCTTCATAAAGCCCTGTAGAAAAGAAATCACAATGCGTCGTCAAACCTGCTAGTCTTTTAGGAAATAAAGTGTGGAAAAATACCAGGCACAAAGACAACAGGGGGATGGGAGTGAGGGAGGAGGGGGGAAAAAGCTTTTAGGAATGAAACAAAGCAGGATAACGATGAGTAAGTAAAAAAATTACTCCCAAGAATAACCTGTGTTGGGGTAAATCCTGCAACAACTGCGCCCTGAAGCTGCATATAAAAACATGGAGCTTCAGTGCTCTGTGCGATGCTATTTGCTCTCTGCCACCATCACACGTGCTGAAAAGGTAACAGGGGTACTAAAACCAGAAACCAAACCCAGATTAGGCCCTTACCCTCCAGCGCTGAATGACAGTTTACATCACTTTTCAGGATCTCACAGAACAAAACACGTTTCAGGCTCGCAGTGAATGGTGCTTGCCAGCACCAGGCCCCTCCTTGCAGTGACTGCGGGCAGTTAGCCCTGCGCCCTCAGACCCCAGAAGCAGGGATGTGCTTCCATCCCCTCACACTGAAAGCAACTGCAATAAATATACAGTATCAAATGAAGGCTGTGTGTGGAGACCAGTCCTAAAACAGCAGCAGGACTTTAATTCGTCCTACAAACCTTCTAAGCAAGTTTCTCCCCCAGTTACTGTTTCTAGCCTGCTTCTGTAGATTCGCTGACCGGTATCAGATCAGCAGGGGCTGCTTGCATACATTTCCTCTAACCCAGATAATGGCCAAATGGAAATAGATCAGTATCTCGCTGAGGTAGAAAAGGCAGTCTCAGTTCTTTGAGCTGAACAGCAAACTCAAAGCTGTGTGCAGATCAAGCAGCAGACTCCTTTCCCATGCAGCCTCCTGCACCCAAAGCACACCCATGCCTTTGCCACCTCCGTGCAGACCCTGGGGAACATGCCCTTGTGTGGCAAGGCAGATGCTGGCATGCCAAAAGGCAGCGGCACTGTAATTTTCTGTGACACCTGTGCTATCACATCTGGTCAATTCAACATTAAATCCTGTTGAGCTACACCAGTGGGTTTCCCACCAAGTTCTCTGAAGGCTCAGAGCAGAACAGGCTGAGAGAGAATTGCCACCTTTAAGTCTGCACGCAGAGAACCTTGCTTTATTCTTGATTTGTTTTGCATTAATATTTCTCAGTTACTTTTCTGAAGAGAAGCTGATTATCCCAGGCTGATAGCTACTGATACTTGTTGATTTATGACCAAAGACAGCTGTACTATGTCTGTATGTATAGTTTTGTAACTATACGTGTTTATCAAAGTAACCCAAGAATGTGGGGAAAAAATCTGCAAAAATATGATCGATATTTAGAACGCACACAAATAATTGCAGGTGTTCTCAAGCAGAAGACAAAGTTATCAAAGTATGTTTGACATTATTTTAATCAGTCAAATAAAAAAGGGTCTTGTAATAGTTCTATTATATCACTCAATATTTTACAACTAGTAGGTCTTACCTTACACCTCATTTCTAACCAGATGATAGAGAAAAAGAGGCACTTTGCTTTGTGTGGTTCAGATCGGAAGTGATTTGTAGCAAAATACATGAATTGTATTCTAAGGAAAAAGTTTTATATTGCTGTATTTTAGGAAAATAAGGGCAGAGTACACAGTATAGACAATAACCCCAGATTTTCCTTTTGCTGACTTTAGTCACCAAATGAAATCAAGTAAATAAGTGGAATCTACAGAGCTATTTTCTCTGCGCCACTAACGAGTGGTGATTCAGCAGCCCAACATGAAAACTCTGAGAGCACACCACGTTTTTTTGATTTTTTCTTTAAATGTTGAATGATTAAACACATCAGAATAAATTGGACTTAATGTAGGTTTAAAACTTAATTTTAAATGGTTTTACTCAAGAAAGATTTTTTTTAAGCCTGAATTAAAAATCCAATTTATTTTTTTTTAAGTCATTGATTTTTATCCATCCTGCTGTTCCTCTTCATTAAGGGAAGAATGACTCTGATGCCTCAACAGAAGAGAAAACTCTGATCTTTCTCCCGGGGCTCTATTTCCCCTTTTATACTAATATTAAATATGAAGGGTCTACAGAATCCTAAAGAAGAAGAAGAAAATGAGTTTCCAGGCTGGATAGGGGAGGGATTAAGCCAGGGATGTAGCCTAGGGGAGATGCAGGAACAGACAGACCCCCCAGGGCAGCTTCTGTCTCATTACCCTCATTGGGCTGAGCCAAATGAACACCAGCCAACACCAGCCCTAATTTTGGCCTGTACCTCCAAAGTCACAACCACACAAACTCCTAAGGTTACATTCTTTTCATTAAATAGCACAATTTGTAATAAGACAAATATAATTACAAGTTTAACCACCAAAAAAAAAACCAAAACAAAACAAAAAACACAACAACAGAAGCTGGTTTTGGTTTTGATTCTGTCTGGATTACTGTTACCTTGTGAGAAAAAAAAAACAAAACAGTGTGCTAATTAGCATCACCATAAACCCATGTTTGAATTCAATTCACTTCATGATCATATTCACTGGATGACTTATCAGCTGGGGAAGATGCATGGTTCTGTGCTCATTATTTCCATCTCACAAATGCTACCCTTGCAGCTTTCCTTTGTGCAAAATACCTACAGAGAAACAGCAATCTTTATGTTCTAAACAAATCTTTTATGTTCTCACGTGCAAACTGTCCATTTCATGCATTTTACTGAAGAATCAGCATGGTCTCCAGAACAGTGGGGCACATTTTGTGCCTTTTTTTTTTTATTTTTATTTTTTACAAATCTCAAAGCTAAGGATCAGTTTCACATCAACCTGCCAGAAGAGCTGGAGACTCACATCAGAGTTCCAGCAGCACAAGCTGATCCAACCAGCTCCAGAGGAGAGGGATTTCTCAGAGATTCTGAAGGTGACTGCTTGTAAAGGAGTTAGCAACGACTTCGACATTTGTAGTTTCCAAAGACTTTAAACTGTTGAAATACTTTTTTTTTTTTTTTTTTTTTTAAGAGGTCTTTTCGTCAAACTGGAAGATGGTGGAGGAAATGCTGATTCCCTTTTAGGCCACCTCAGAAGACACAAGTTTTCACTTGGTATTTAGCTCTGCTTCATTTGTCAAAGCTTTCCAGGGCATATCCAGAGAGCCTTGACACTGTCTGATGAAAATGCATGTCTGATTTTCACAGCTACACAGCAAAACTGACTGCCAGACATGCACTAGGGAAGAATCTGCAAATTAAGAAAGGGAAGGGCGATAAGAATAGTGTTCTTCAGAGAATGAAGAGAGGAGGCTACTGAAATGCATTGCTAAAATCATGCACTCAGACAGCAGAGTGCTTTCTGATGTCCAGCAGCTGACTGTGTGCTTGTCCCCTGACTTACAGCCCTTCCACATTTTGGTAATACTCTTAGCTATGGGATACAATATTCAGAAATACAGAAAAACTTCATTTCTGCAAAAAGAAAGAAACCTTCAATATCTGCAAGCCAAGATCACTTCTGTGCTGCGTGCAGGATAACCTGCAGCCAGCCCTTTGCTGGTCCTGTTCCTATCTATCAGTGCTCTGCCCCAAGGGAGCATTTTCCCTGGGAAACTGCCATGAGAGCAGCAGTCTCCTGGTTACCTTGACTATCTGCCTTCCACTGGGAAAGAAAAGCACACGAGGAACTGCAACAGAATTCTTCAAAAGGGAGATTATGCAAAAAAAGAGATGAAAGAAGAAATGAAAGAAAGAGAGGATAAAGAGAAGAGGAAAGGAAAGGAGTCAAATCTAGAGGGGTTTAAAATGATGAGGGAAGCAGGGAGGAATTCAGAAGAATTCTTTAAAAGTACTGACATAGAATTGAAATTTATCAAATGAAGTGCAAATGAAAAAAAAAAAATGAGGGCAGCTATAGGAATACCCAAAGTAAACAAAAGGAAAAAATAAGAAAATAAAGGAAAAGAACAACGTAAGATGCACACATCTTAGATACTGTAGAATGCTGGAGGGAAATCTGGAATGGCTTTCTCAAACTGCACTGTCAATCAAAAAGGTTATGTTCATCTTTGCTTGTTTTCAGCAAGAAAATCATTACTCGTTTCTTCAAAAAATATGAGCAGAAACTTCCCACTTCCTCTCAAACTGCAGGGATTTTCAATTGAAAATGAAATTTTTAAGCAAAAAGAATACTGCAGCTCCATGTCAAAATATTTTAGACAGCTCTAAGAACAACACTGACTTTTCTTTGTCAAAAGAAAACAAAAAATTTCACAGGTTTGCTCAGAAATTGTTCACAGTTTATAGGGAGAGTGGGAGCTTTCCAGAGCTGTTTTCATTCTCCTCACACAGGCAGTCTGAAGGTGGCTGAATGGCCACATTTTAAGTCTGGCAGAAATTAGATCCTACATCTCCGTACCATCTGCCCAAATAATCTTCAAAATAATCATTACAGAACAAATAATTTTTTTGAGTGTGCTACAGAGACTTAAGTTATGAAGCACAGGGGCCGGAAGGATTTTTAGGTCAACATTTCCTTTTCATCTTGGGGTAGCATTCTGGGACACGCAGTGTGCACTTACAACCATCTCCCACTCACATAATGCTCGTGAGCAGAGTTTGCTAAAATGGGGTACTATCTGCAAAACTGAAGATACTGTGATTTTGGGGTACATGGACACGTAGGTTCAGTATGTTTTTGCCTATGCTGATCTCATGCATGAAAAAAAATCCTCCCCTAAAACCGTTCACAAGCCTTTCTCAACTAAAGTGCCATTTAGCTGTGCTTAGCATCGTTCGGCTCAACAGAAAATTATTACTGATTTAACACAGCAACAACAGTTCTCAGCAAGCTTTTCATAGGGATGATTTTTTATTTTACAGTGAGTAAAACATTAGTGTCAGCTGTGAGAAGGTTTGGTTCTTACTCTCCATCATCCCATAGCTAGACAAAAAGAACCGAAGCCTCTGAAAACAAAACTTACCGTATAGAAGCTGCAGAAAGAGACACTCAGAACAGCAAGGCAAAAGCTAGGTGTGCTAAGAAGTGCTTCTTGTCCATCTAGACCTTAAACACCAATTCCTCCTGAAAAATTAATACCCTGCACATGTGGCAAAGTAAGGTGCTTTGAGCAATTTAGAGCATAAAGGCCAGTATAGCTTTAAGCTCATTATATAAAATAGAACATATTTTTTAAATTTATAAACAAATTTAATATGCTCAGAGAAGAGAGCAAATTATTAAATATTGGGAACAGATGGGGAAATGTCAGACCATGGCTACTTGTATTTCCCACATTTTACAGCTGGTTTGCAAGTATGAAGCATGCAGAGGTTTAAGCCACTGAGATCAAATGATCACAGAGCACCAAATTCTGTACCCTTTATTCATGCTCTTTATTCTGCATTTAATTCAAGTGGTGTTTTACCTGAAAGCTATACCTTCTTGTGTAAAGTGTTTTCACTTAGGACTGGCTTTTTCACTTAGCACCTCCTTCAGAGCTTTTTCCTTCTCCTGTATGTCAAGGAGAGGAGGACTGTCTGCAGCATTCCCAGCCCACAAAAATTCTTCATCTTCCCCTAGAGAAACTGGCACTTACAGCTGGTCCATCCCTCTTTCCCTTCAGACTTTGATGTACCTTAGTCTCTTCAACATTTTAAGCCTTAGAAAATATGGAAGGTATCTTTACTTCTTTGAAGAAGAAAAACAGGATCTGTGCAGTAAATACAAGGAGCATTTTCTCCTTGTTTAGTCTGTTGTAAACAGTTCCTGTTTAACCCCCCACCCCCACCAGCAAACAGCTGGTGTCATTATATTTAAAACAAAAAAAATGAGTAGAGTGATGCAGCCAAACACTATGAGAGTGTTCCTTTTAACCTGAAACTCTGCCTGTGGGCCACATCATCCTAAAAACCCTTTGATACAAGATAGGAACTAATGCTAGGGGCGGATCCAGAACTGCACACAGGTACCTGCTGATTTGCCAAGTTATGGGTTTTAAAAGTCTCCTAGCCTGCTCCTGGCACCTCTCGTCAGTCACTGACAGGAAGATCTTCCTCTGTGAAGGGCGATTTGCACAGCAGGGGACCTGCAGAGCAGCTGCCGCAGGTACTGCAAAGAAAATAGAAGAAGCAAATTATACAAAAATGAAATGGAAAAAGGAACCAGAGAGGGAGGGGAGGAATTTGCTCTTATGAAAAGCGGGGCATGGAGCAAAGGGGGCAGAAGAAAAGGAAGTCACAAAAACGTCATGATATCAGAGCACAACGGATATAAGTGGTAAGAGATATTAAATGCCACACAGTGAAGGAAGGTGTGATTGCATACAGAAAGCGCTGGTGTGCCACGCCATCAGAGCTATGCAGGATCCAGCTGCCTGGACATCCTACGTCATGGCCAGGCCAGGAACTCCCTGTGCCCTCAGAACAGGAGCAGAGCTCAAGTCACAGCAGATGCTGCTTTAAATTCTCATGGAGTACAGCTTAACACCTGGTGCTCCTGGCTCGATGGCAGCACCCCATGCACTGCTGTCTTGCCATCTCAAAGTGCTCTGGAGGACATTTCCATGGTAAGCAGAAGGCTTCAGAGGCAGGGCTGAACTTTTCAAAGGTGCAAGAGGACTTACTTTAGCTTCAGTTTGTAGCATATGGGAAGGAGAAAAAGCAGTAAATTTAGTTTTTATAAGCCATATATATAACATCAAACACAGGATTAGCTTAGGTGTTGTGCTTTAAGGAGTGATGTTTGCTTGGCCCTGCTGGTTGGGATGCTCACAGCTATGAGCTGTAAGGTGACTGGAAGTACAACCAAAGTATGTTTTCAGGAGGTGAAGCAGCCTTACATCAGCCCCTGGAAAGACAAGAACTAGATAGCACAATATAACATTTTGAGATAACTGTGTTCCATAAAATGATGGAAGAGATGAGCAAGAAGACCTCCTTAGCTTATGCCTATAGAGAAGAGGAGGAAACCAAAAGGCAGGCCAGTCTGATACAAGGAAGGCAGTCAGGAAGCACAATGAAATGGCTCATTCTTGTCTTGGTCAGTTACCTCCTTAGAATCACAGAATTACTCAGGTTGGAAAAGACCTTAAAGATCATTAAGTCCAATCACAACCTAACCAAACTACCCTAACAACCCTCTGCTAAATCATGTCCCTGTTCCCCCCTACTTGAAAAAGCAATAAATACTGGTTTCACTTCAACCTTACCGCCCTCCTGAAAATAACTAGAAATATAATCCATCCACAGGATAATTTATATCCAAAAGCACAACTCCAGTGAGAAGCTGAAGGTAAACCAGGCCTTCAAATCCAACCAGGCATACATAGGTTTTGATACAATTAAGACCAAGACCCAACCTTACCAATTATAGCTTTAAAATCTCTTAAGTTCTGGCTCAAGTCAGAGCTCCAGCTTCAGGCACACTAAACTACAAGCAGATTAAATAGAATTTTTTTCAATTTTAGTTACAAATTTCAGTAAAGAACAGATTGCTAAGAACTAGAGGAGAAATCAGTCCATACAAACCTGGTATTTTAAATACAGAAACCATTCACTTTTTTGTTTTAACCAATTCCAAGCTGTCTCCAGCAATGTGCACTAACATTTTAAGCTTGAGAACGTGTCACTTTACACAACTGCAGCTGTGTTCTATCTCTTTGAACAAGTCACTTAAACTGTTACAGTTAAAAAGCTCTGATTTTCCAAATCAGCTGGGAAAGAAATTTCATAGCAATATCATCCAACTTGTTAAGATTAGTCATGACTAAAATTAAGGGCATACACAGGAGTGACCATGGGAAAAACAGACCTTTCAAAAGTATTTCTGGGGGTAAAATCACATATTAATCCCGAGAGATAATGAAGTAATGCTTCAAATTTGCAGGCAGTACTACAGGTCTTCCAAACCATGGAAAATGAACACACCTGAAGCTGAATGTGAAGAATGAATGTGAATGGGTGGTGGAAGGAAATATTCACTAATACAAAGTTGAGTAACTATATACATATAATGTTTTTTGTTTGTTTTTTCAAGCTCTGAGTAGAACAACATCTGAAAGTCTGATGCCCCAGTAACGTTTTGTCTTTGAGTTCAGGACCGGAACTCTTATCACCCAAGACGTATTTCCTTTTAGTAGGGGAAATAAATCTAACAGGGCTGACAGCTTTGACCTCCAGTGCAGTGACAAGGCACATGCTTAAGCTTTGCAAGAAGCAATCAGAGATACAGTGTTCACCTGTCTGCAGTAAGTAAGCAACCACAGAACATACAAGAAATATGACAGAGACAATGTTGAGTGACTGTATTATATGCTAGTAAGGGAAAGGGTGCTGGAGCTAAATTGATTCATTAAAATTAGGTTGATTGCTGAGCTATATGCAATGCCTTAAACATAAGCAGTCAAAGCTGACTAAAAAGGAAGCAAAAACTGAACAGGGACTGAACACAACCTGTCACTGATGGGGGGTGGGGAGGAAGGAAAAAAAAACAAAAGCAGATACTAAGAGAAAAAAAAGGATCCATAATAGCATGAAGTTCTGCATGCTCCCATCTCCCACCAAAGCATAATTCTAAAGGAGGAATTTTAGTCCTGCCAGATGCATGTTTTCTTTCGGACCAAGAGTACTTGGCTGCACACATTTCAAACCCACTCAGACTTGTGGGTTTAAAAATGTGCTCTTGTAAGCAAGCCTTCTGCATTCCACTGAGAAGCAGGGCACTCACATTTCCAGCACCACTAAAGGTAAATCTATTCATTGTCATAGCTGTGTACCAGAAGGCACGCATAGCAACTGAGCCCACCCCTCACAGAAGGTCCCAAATATACTAAGTTATCAAGGAGAGAAGGAAGAAGAGTCTGATACTGAAAGCTTCCCCAAGAAAAACCTCCTCTGTGAAAAATAGAGAGAGAGAGAATAGCTGGCACGCACTTGTATTTTTTCACTGACTTATTCTTCAGCCAAATGAATGCACACGTAGGTGGTGCATCAAAGTGAGCTGATCTGTGCCATAAAACCAAAGTTAACTTTGCTTTAAAACAGCACTCACAGATTTCCTTTGCTGACAAAATCACTTCAAGCAGGAACAGACCTTTTCAACACTGAATGCATCAGAAAGGAGGAGGATGTTGATTGCTTTTCAGACCAGATCCTCAGCTGCTGCACACTGACACAGAGCCACTGATTGCACTCTTATTTTCATTGAGTAAAAAGCATCTGATACGATTCAGGTGAGCTATTAGAAAAACAGGTGAGCTACCACAAAAAAAGCAGGTGTCTGGGGTTGTTATTTTGTTTGCTCTGGGTTTTTTGTTCTTAACTGAAAGGAGGAAAGGTCAATCCAGGCCTGTTAAATTGAGAGTGTTAAATAATAGAACTTTTTATTAATCTTCTAGGATCTGATACTTGCTTTCACTAGTATTGTTATTTCTCCACATCTTAATGATTCTGAGATATTAGAAAGCAGCTTCACTTTGCAAAATTGTAGAAATTTATGTATGATCTTTGAACAGAAGCTTCTGAGCTCCAGAAGAGCTGCGTTAAGAGACAGCAATTTTTACCCAAAGCATCTGTGTGATTTGGAGAAGATAATATGAAGCCATTTTTAGTCCATTTTGCTAATTGCATTAATTCCCCTGTCTTTACTTCATCTAATTTAGAAAAGCAGAAGTAACTAATCACAGTTCACTATTTCAGTATGGGTGGTGACTTAGGCCGAAAGTCTTTTTCCATAGTTTGTTAGTTCAGATTATGAAATGCCTAAAACTCTGCAGACCCCATATTCTCCAGCTAAGATCCCATATTCCAGTTTTACACTCTACTACATTGTCATTAATTAGCATTACTGCAATAGCAAGACCAAGACACATTTCTACAACCTTCCTGTTTTTACTAGCATGGAAATCATTGTGTCTGGCCTCAGTGCCATCGCTAAATTTATGTCTGCTTCCCATCTTCTTGCAGGCATTTGTATTTAGATAATGTGTGAAATCCTGACCATCTTAATTAATGACAAATTTCCCATGAACTTCCACAGGGCCTGGATTTCTCTGTATGAATGCCTGAATCGAGTCCCCTGATTTTATTCTACCCTACAAAGCATCTAAAACACAGTAGTTGTCTGCTAACTTACAAATAAATCCCTGACAATGGTGAGCTGCTCTAGAACAAAGCATCCTAAAAACCTTAATGCCATCTTTAATAGCTAGCTAAACAGTATGTTGTTTTAGCCTCCATTACTTCCTATGGACAGCCTATGAGACTACTTGTGCTCTCAAGTTAAAAGCAAGCTTACAAAATGAAATGCCAGACTCACATTTTTATATAGCTTTTGCATTAGAGGCTGTTTGATAGCTTTCTGTTGAATCAATCTAGAATGCTGTTGCCACTAATAACTCCTGCTATAAATTAATAGAAATCAATAGAATAATAAGAAGCAAACTTTCTGTGATAATTCATCATTCAACCACTACAAGAAGAAAAAGACTTGAATAGGCCTGAACAGGCACATGAAAAATAGATCAGCATGAAGGCAGACACGAGGGATGGGGAAACAGAATAAACACAAGAAACTACTTGGAGAGGGACCGTATCGGAAGACCCCCCACCAGGTTTCAATAGTCACACACAAGTCCAACTCAATATTACAAATGGTGTCACAGGCTGTGAAGGGCCCAGACCCTTTGTGTACAAAAATCCATGGCCATGGAGCTCCACATTTCTTTTATAGGCCTTTTGAGAACTGTGGCTGAGGCGTCTCATTCGAACCACCCAGCCAAGAAGCATTAGTTCTCCCTGCTGCCATGCTGCAAGGAGTGAGATATCACCATTGACGACTTCTCCTCTCACCTTTCTGTAGATATCATAAAGCTCACACATAAAATCACGAAGTAGAAGTTACAAGGGGTATTTGTAAAATATTTTTCCTTTGTTAGTCTATATAGATTAAAAGTTCGTTCAAGGGGATACTGTTCATTTTTAATGGCCTGTCCAAAGCCCTTAGTGCCAATGCTCGAAGAACTTCAAGGCTTCTGCTTCTGCTAACCAGATAGATGTACTGCAGTTGAATGTTGAAAGTGTGATTTTAGCCAAAAATCTGAAAGTGACTGCTAAAAAAAAGCAGAAACGTGGTTTATTTTGCCTTATCTTTTCTGCCAGGTCAAAATTTGAGGACGTACACTAAAAAGAGAGCTTTCTGAAGAATGCTCTTGAGCTGAAACGTACAAAGCAACAGTAACGCTGATGCAGTGACACTTCCAAATTCAATGCTGCAGAAATGGGAAATCCCTGCCCCTGAAAATGTGACCAAGCAGGCTCTCCCAGGTACTTTCATGACTCTTTCTGCCTCCCCAACCTCACATTCAGCAGGGCACAGGCTGCACCGAAACCCTGCAGTCCGAGCTAGATGCTATGCATGTCGGTCTGCCCTCCAAAAATATCCCATCTGCTTTGAGGCTTTTAAATTCTTCTCTTTTTGAGAGAAAAATGCACTCTGAAAGCAGGGAAAGAGACTGAAACACAACAGGTTCCCTCAGGGCTCCACTGTGCCACTATTCAACAGTGGAATGTCCATCACCACAGCAGTACAGAGCAAGTGAGAACCTGTCACTTCTAGAATATGGTTTGGTCTCCCTTTGTATCACTGACCACAGAAAAGAATGGAAATTATTTGATGGCTCCTTCCCTGCTATTCAGTACTGGTTTGAATGTGAAAAACACAATCTGGGCATTTTTTAAAGAAATACCAAAAAGTGAGAGATGACTGTATAGAACAATAGCAGATTTCTTTGATTTAGGGTTGCCATATCCAGATAGTTCATCACTAGTCCTATTTTATTTATTTAAAGCTTCCGTTCCTTGCTTATAGCTCTCAGTTTTCAATGAAACAACCAAGAGTTTATTCATATGCCTCCTGTTTGCAAGGCAGAACAGAAACCATAGAAGAAGAAAGCAATGGATAATCCAATATGATCTTTCTAGTTGTCCTGATTTTAAGCCTCGTGATTTCTGTTTTTAATGCTCAGGCTTACTGACTCTTGAAATTCACTCAGAGATTTCTAGTATCACATATGATATATAATTATGTGCTATGACATGACTGAGCATACAACACATGTTCAAGTGTCGTGGGTGGTTACTAATAGTGATGCAAAATAATTCTATTTGTGTTCTTCATAGAATGGTTCGTGTTGGAAAGGACCTTTAAGATCATCTAGTTTCAACCCCTGCTATAGGGAGGGTCACCTCCCACTATACCAGATTGCTCAAAGCCCCATCCATTTCATGCATTAAGTCTCTGTTTCTGTATGTGACTAGGGCAAGGTAAATCAAGGTAAACCATTAATGAGTTAAACTGTTTGTGGGTGTTTTGCATGGCAGAATAAGGAGATGTTTGTTCAGTAAATTCTGAAATGTTTCAAGACTGTCTCAAACTCTACCCTCAGGATGAAAAAAAAAAAAAATGTTATTTTTAGTTAAGAAAAACAGAACAGATATGTCTTCATTGCTCCTTCTTTACTTGTAGGCTTGGAGAGATGATGAGGCAATAAATTCAGCATTAACCTCAGCTGCATCAGTCTCCTCCAACTGCACACGCTTTGTCTGTATTAGTCCATGTAAGATTAAGACATAGGGTCAGGTTATGACATCCTTGTGAACAATACCACTGAAATAACAGGATATTACGTAGAGTATGGACTAAGACATTGTGTAAGAGAAAATGTACCTCACTTCTTTAAAGCGCGGGGAATGAAGTGTTTGCAGAAGATAGTCCTTTAACCTCTCAGTGCTAATGTGCCAATCCAGTGCAGACTGAGCACATGCTGAACTTCAGGGAGTGTTCCTCAGCTGCTCACCATTTTCCTGCGCTGGGAGCTCTTCCAATTTTTCTGCCCTTCACACTTCATAGGCTGCTCTCAGGTTGCTGTTCCAAGTTTTCTCTTATCTGCTGGTGATCACTAGAACTGCAGCAAGATGGTATTCAGGTGTTCCTTTGCAATTTTAATTACTCTAGCTTTTGCATAAATGAAGAAGTCGTAACCTGCTCTAGAACGTGTCAGTGCCATGTTGGCCACTACTTCCCAGTGCTCTGAGAACAGAACATTCTCACGGTATTCCTGACAATTCCTGCTCTTTTATAGTACTGACTATTAGTGCCCACCTTCCTTTCATTTCCTAAACCCTCCTACAGCAATTTCAGAAGTGTGCTGATACCAGTGCAGGAAATATGGACAAAACTTGAGGACTCCAGGAGCCCTACAGTTAACACTGAAACACCATACACACTTTGTGGCATAGTTCCCAAGAATCAAGCATCCATGGAAGTGCTGTCAGTGTCATTTTTTTCTGCCTTGCTTTAAGAGTCTACAGAATGTATTCAATAATATGCACCAAGTTAAGGCAGGAATTTTTGTAGGATTACTTAATTTCTGCGAGCGCTGAGGACCTCAGAGAGCAGGCGCGAGTTGAGCCCAAAGCATTTGCAGAAATCTCAGTGGATTCCATTACTAGTAAAACCTCAGACCAGACAGAGATAATCTTACTTGGCTTTCAGCATCCAGCCATTAGAAGTGGTGATAACGCTGTTCTGACTGAGCTTTTGTCTCACAGAAAGTGTACTTCACAGCAATAAGGTGTATCAGACCTCACGCAAATAAATGGTGCAATTCATTTCAATCAGAATTATTGCCACAACCACCATGCTGTGTAATTAATATCTTCTGGTATGCCTCATAACAGATTTTATTCAATACTAAGGATCAATAGGAGTTGTATCATTCTGAAAAGAACTCCGCATCACAAATTCCTTGTGCGAAGCTCTAGTTTAAGAATTCCTACCATAAGAAAATTGGGTATAAATACTCATTTATGATGGTTCTAAAGATGTTAATGAATGGTGATACTTATCTCAGTGTGGCAAATACATTTTAAAAGGCCTTATAATGTTGAGAGCCAGCTCTCTGAAGCAGGTACATGATGAAGCAGTTAGACACATTTACTCACTTCTGACACCACTGCTGCATACCATAATCTGCCAAGAAATGTCCCCATCTGCACTGGTATAACATTGCAGAATATAATTAAATTATCTGCCATCATGTCAAAACACACACAGAGATTCTCAGGTATCCTGGATTTAGTGAAGGAAAATATGTAGCTTTTTCTGTAAGCTGTAACATTAACATCTGAGGAAGTCGGTGCCAGCTGAAATCAATGGAAATTGGATTTACCACAGAGGATTTTTCCAGTGGGAAGAGCCTGTGTGAGATTTTCTGAGTTTGGTATAACACTAGGTGGCACTAGTTGTTTTAGAAGCTTCTTTTTCTTCCTGCCTTTCTTTCTTTTTCTCTTTTTTTTAATTTTTCTTTTTTTCTTTTTTTTTTTTAATTTTCATCCATAATAGAAGTGAGAAAACACACATAATAAAAGCAATGCTGATTCTACTGCCAGTTGATGAGGTGGAGAAATTTGTGAGACTCAGTACCAGACAGCAGCATCCAGCTTGGGAACCAAGACAAAGTTGCATCCAAAATGAGAGTGATGGCCAGTCCCAAGGTCTTGTTAAGAAACCTCTGGGAAGGATACTGAAAACCTGCTAAGTGCCATGGGAACATCTCTCCTAAGGCCTTCCCAGACCTGTCATTTCTTTCCCTTCCACAGTCAGTTACAGGCTCTTTTATCACATGTGGGAAAAACACAGAAAGTTCATCTTTTTTTTTTTTTTTCCCCTCCTTTGATATTTGGAGGCATTTTATCTTCAGACATGAAGAAGTATGTATGTTAATAGTGAACTGAAAAGTCTGCTTTCTTCATTGCATCAGATTTCTACAGACCACCAGATATTTCTTAATTAACTTTTAGAAAAGGAATATGACGCATTCCCACCACATCATTTATCCAATAAATAAATAATAAAAGAATTGTTTATCTTTTTGAAATTTCAACCCACCAAACGCTTCAAATATTAAGGACAGTTGGTTCAAACAGCACTATATCTCATGAAACAGGGTACAAATATCTCAAAACTACTGCACTTCCATTGTGCCAAGACACAAACATTTAAAACGTGCCTGCCAGGTCTAAAAACTCAGCTGTATTCTAAAAATAAAATGCATTTCATTTTCTTTTGTGCTTGATATTTCCCATTCTATAGAAATATATATAATTAAATTTTTCTCCATATCCATTTTTTATAAAATGAGGTGCTTATATGTTTGTATGAAAACTAAGACTTAAAGGAACTCAAGGAACTAAAGTTTTTCTAAGAAGTTGTGAGGTTTGCATTCAGTTTGCAAGAGTTGGCAAGGCTGCATTTCAGGAACTGGTGGAACAGTTCTTTCTGAGGTCGTGTGTATCAGCTCTTGGGTGGACAGTGTGCAGCTCTTTAGGGCAGCAAAAACAGCAAGTAGTGGGTAGGGCAGCAAGAGGTAATTAACAGTGATACCACATTTAACAATGACCTGCTGACATCTGGTCAAGAGGCCCCTTCATTTAGAAAAAGAGATTTTTAATGACAAGCCATTGGGAATTTGTATTTTCATCATATTCAAAGGCACACCACACCTTCAGCAGCCAAGTTCCTTCTGGGGTCACACAGGGACACTGGCTTCGAAGTAAGGTCTTTCTGACTGAGCACTGACTCTAAATCATGAAAGTAACTGTATTCACAGCACAAAATGTTCTGGCTAAAATGGGGCCCATCTCTCCAGATTTCGCTTTTGAAAGCTTTTCCACGTCCTGAGAGAAGTGAGCAGTCAGGACAGCACTGAGGATCATATCATCCCAGTAGAGATCAACAGCACTACTGGATTTCTAGTAAATGTGGAATTTTTGGCCAGAGTTCATAGAGCATTTTCAGTTTTCTGATCCCAATGTTATTTGCCATCAGACCAGATATTTGAACTAATCTATCCTAATCTAGTTTTTGCATTCTTCAGTTTCAAAAAAAAAAAAAAAGGAAGAAAGAAAAAGAAAACAGCACATTGATTTTTTTGTCTTCAGACTGACAATGACACTGTGCAGACTAATAGTGATACAGTTATGAACTCCAGCTGTCTTTGGTAAGGAAAAGCCATTAACATTGGTTTTCCCTTTATCCTTTTCTTTTATATCTATTTGCTTGTTAGCTGAACTTTCTATGTACCTCTTGAAACCCACTGTAATAATTCATACTGATTGCAAAAGACATGCTAGAAGAGAAGGCTGCAAAGCCACTTATTTGTAGTTATCTCAGTTGTTAATCTTAGCCAATAAACTGCTGACTGATAACTGCAAATGTTTCTGCTTATAGGTGATATGCAATGGCCTGATACTTCATTCACTTCAGTTTCTGTTGCTGCCAGTGTTTTAGGGCAGCAGCTAAAATGGTGCACGATGCTCAGCTCAGACAGGATGGAACACAAGCGATGTACCCTGTCTCACAAGTGGAGTGGTGCCTGAGCTCTTCTGAAGTGCTCTGCTGCATCATGGAGCACGAGTTGTTGACATCACCTCTGAAGTGCTTGGTGACTGAGTGCTCTTCCAGCTGCTGTTTTTGCAGCTGGAAAGGGGAAATGGGCAGCTACACATCTAGCCTTTTCCCACCATAGCTAGTGTGTTTTAAAAGTGATGGTAAAAGGTGCAGAAAATGACAACTGTGTGCATGTGCATGGAGCATGGGAAAGAAATGCACCACTTAGGGACTACTCTGATTTCTGTTGACAGCTCCATTCTTTCTAAGGTAGTACTCTGGGCTTTCCTCTGTTCCATTTTTTACCTGTAATGTGCTCATTATGATGTCCTTCCTATATCAGGATGACAATACATGTTGTGTCTCATGATCCAGGGGTTCAGCTGCCAGGCACAGAATGAAGCCCTGCCTGCATTTCACAAGCAGCCCTGGGTGCATGCAGTATGCTGCTCCAGAATGGGCTCCGTATTCATCTTCAAGATCACAACACACAACAATTAATGATGCTGAACCAGCAGCATTTAGATGTTAAAAAGTTAACCTGTGCTCCTTGCCCATTCTTAGACAGGCTCTACTAGCTACCTGCAGGCACTTTTATCTCTAAACCCCAATGGGAATGTTACCTGTCATACAGCCTTGGTTTCGAGCTGTTTGTCTCTGCACAAAGCTAAGCCAGCTGCATGAAGGTACCCCCTCCTCTCCACAGCCCTCACACACTGTGAGGGAGACAACCAAACACAACGTGCAGCAGAGTGCACCATCGTATAGATCAATACTGTCATTGCTTCTCTTTATTCCCTGCCTGTCCCCATCCATCTGCTGGCTCTTGTCTTAGAAATGGCAGCTTCTGACAAACGGACTGACTTTTTGTTCTGTCTTTGAACTAGGCTTGGGGTTACTCACCCACAATGAGAGCTCCTACACACGGAGCACTGCAGGTGACAAACAGCAGCTGGAGAAGCACAGGCAGACACACACACCGTGCAGCCAGCATACAGCACCTCTGGGGTGCAGGGCCCCTGCAAGGCTCACACCATGCTGCAGCTGCATCCAACAAGGGAAGGGTGGAAGTAGGATGCAAGAGATGCAGGTCTACAGCAAAGGGATACATTTTGGACATGTGGGGAATGTTTAACATAAATAAAACAAACTCTGTGATTCAAATATTATGTTTTTGAAATGCTAGCTGTTCCAGGAGTAGAAATCTGAACTATTATCCCTGAGATAAGCATCACGAAGTATATTTATGTTTCTCCCTAGGTTTTATTTTGTGTTCATTAATATATACAACATTTTCATTTTTAAAAATACTTTGCGAGCCACATGCTCTCTCTGTGTACTTTTATGGTATTGCTATTAGGGATGGATGAAACTGCATTTGCATTCAAGGCAGAACTCAACTCACTCATGCCTAATTTGTTGGAGCACTGAGTATTTAAATCAGATTACTATAATGTTTACAGCTCCCACAACCCCCCAAATCGCATGATAATTGTCATGTCATGCAATTTATAGCTATGCAGACTCTGCATGAAGACTGGCAGGACCATTGTGTAGGGCATTAGTTGAACATTTGTGAATCGGAAGAAGTTATGAGGAATCTGAAAGAAATTTGAGGAGCAGATTCTTAGTATTGTGTGGACTCTGTAGCTTAAAGTAAACCCATGGCATTGCACTGCTGCAAATGTGCAGACTTCTCTGCCATTTGAGGACCTGGAGGAAGGCTACAGCAGACGTGTTTAGAGGTGCAGGAGGTTGGCAGCCCAAATAAACACAGACCGGCCTAAAGGTGGAACACTCTGCAAACACATATTCTTCAAATATTTGGCAGTTACTTCTTCAAGTTTATTCCTGTTATCAAGCAAAAAAAATATATATATACAAGGAATGGATTGTTCTGTATTCACCAAAGAAAGGAGCTACTAAGTACCTGGACAAGAACTTCCATGCTGCTAGCATTTCAGCTCTGCTTCCCCTGTTGAAGCAGCTCTACATGGAGCTCATCAGCCAAATAGCAGTCCTGTAAGCAAAGACATTACACTGAAATAAATGCACCTGGGTGATCTTACAGCACCTAGCACAGTGTGTAATTCCTTGTAAGCTTGTAATGTCACTGTGAAATCATTAAGAATAATACTTCCTCATGAAGAGGAGGAAGGGAAAACAAAAGGCAAGGCAGGGATGTTTTCTGCCTTCAAACCATAATTCTCACCATTTGAAAATATACAATTCCCAGAAATGGAGTGGTGATGCCACTGCTAACATTCTCTTTGAGAAAGCTGGGAGAAACATGGCTCCATTTTCCATTTCTGAAATGCAGATGGATGCCCTTCCGTGGTGCAATAGCTGCAGTCGCTTCCTGGCCAGTGGTAACTCCATGTTCTACTCTTTTAACTGAGTAATGGCAAATTAGTGGGAAAGAAAAATGAAGGCACTGTAATGATCAAAGAGGAATTTTTGCAAAAAAGGCATGTGTGGTTGGTTTCTAACTGAAACACAATGTCAGTGGTTCTTTTTAAACAGGAAGCAGATTCTTTTGTTGCTTATGGAAAGACTGGCAGAAATTTGCACAGCCTTTGAAAACTGTTGTTTTGGAACATCCTCTTTGTGGGACCTCAGGCACGCTGACGGCGGGGAGAAGGAGTGGTGGGAGAAGGGACTTCCCTTGCCTTGTGAGGAAGCGGGTTATGAGCAAACCCCTGGATGGAGACAGGTTCTGCAGGATGTGTGTGACACTGGAGCAACCATGTGGGCTGACGAGCTGAAAAACAGGTGGTCAGCAGCAGCTGCCAGATCACCATCTTGACCTCATCAATAGCCAATAAAGAAAGAACAGAAACAAGTTACAGATGGCAAACAACTAAATAAAAAGACATTCCGCTGCCAAGAGGTGCTCTTCTGGGGAGCAAAATGGCCTTCACATCTTCAATTCTGACTAAGAAAAATAAATTGAATTGTTTTCATAATTTACTATGTATTCAGTGCATAAGTATGATTCCTATGGCCTGCCCAGCAACAGAGACATAGTCTTAAATGCATAGGGGGTCAGCAATTACCAGGAAGGCAAATATTATGTTTAAATTGTAAAGATATTTTCATTTCAAGAGAACGGGGAGACAGAAAAAGAAGTAGACCCAGTAACCAGGTTGTTCTAAAACAAAATGGAGACCGAGTAGACTGTAAATTGAAAGTCTGGCTAAAATGAATGGTCAAATACGTGAGACAGTAAAACAATTGTACATTTTCCTAGAATTGGAAAAAATAAAGTTCAAACATGCATGCCAAAGACTCAAAATTTAGAACAATCTGTGGGACCGAGCAGCATTGGGATATATTACAAGAAAAACAAGCAAGATAAACAAAACATATCAGCTAAAATATCCAAGGCTCTTGTGAAACATGTTAAATAACCAGCGTGACTGTGGTGAACAGGGACCCAAGGAGCCCAGAGGCTCCCAAGGGAGAGGATGTACCATCGGGTTAATAATTAGGTTAGCCATTCACTAAAGGGCAGAGAATGACCATGCAGGAGGCATTACTTTTATAAGAGATAAAATTGGGAGCTAATGAAGGAGAAGGTGGCAACAACGGAGTTGTCATAGCATTACCTCGCTAGAATTTCTTTGTAAAGCTGCTCTTTTTAATACAACAACCCAGGCAGAAGAAGAATGGAGAGTTGTGGGATTTTGTGCATCCGCAGAGCCTTAGGGTAGCTACATCAAACAGCAAATGGAAGAGACGTCCAACCGTATTTCCAGGTGCTAAGGCACAGATACCAGATCTGGGAAAGTATCTGTAAATCTAAACTCAGTTCTGACTACAACACACAAGATAACAGGTCTTCACAACCTCTTCACATGTAGCCATGGGGTGCTGAAAGTCTCTGGCCTGGCAGGCTTCCTGAGATACTCCTTCCTTCTGAAAAATCTCCAGTAACAAAGCTTCCTGACTCCTCTGCTAATGTTGGTTCCTCTGCCACGAGGTGCCCAACTAAGCTCAGCCTCTGCAGGAGCCCATTCCTGCACTGGGCCTCTCCCAGCCCCTGCCAGACACTGCCATACTCTAAAGTTCTCTGATTTTCTTTTAAAAAAAACAGGTAATTATTATTTAAGGTTATTATTTAAGTTTCAGCAAACATTTAAAACACAATCTGTTGTAGAAATTTATATAAACTGCACCTGTAAGTGACATCATTGCAATACTCTCATACATAGGAGGCTCAAAGCTATTTCTTGCCAGCAGCAGTGATCCACAGACTTAGATGTTGTTAAAAAGCTTACAATATCAGCAGGGCAACTGCTGCCTCCATTAGAAACATGATACTAAGATGCTGATTAATACCAGGAGGGGGCTTTAATCAGCCAAAGCCATATGCTATTTAACTTAAGATGAAAGTGCAAATGATAATCATTATTTCAGAAAGGATGTATTTAAAAGAAGAGCAGAACAGCAAGTGGCATCTTTTTATCATTAGAGCTTCTTCATGCAGACCCCTTTTTTCTAATGCTTTATAAGCTTTTATGAACATCTGGATCATTTCTTCATTATATAGGCTTCCAATATCATTATGTTTGATGTAGCGTTTTTAGTGGAGCTATGCTAAACTTCTAAATATACAATTAATTCCTATTAATTATAGTTTTCAAACTGGAGAAATTATCCATCATTAACTTAATCACTTGTATTTTATCTTAAAATTGTATTCACTCTTTCATAATCCCCACATCTAAAGCCGTTTCTTCCCTAGGCTTTGTGTGATGTTTTGCATGCTGTTTGTATAAAGGTTTGCCAGCCATTTTCAACTGCTTGTAGAACTGAAGCTGTCAGCAGCAGGCCATTTTAAAATAGAACCTAATTCTGCTTAGTTGTTTTACCAAGGAGCGCTTCAGAGAGAAAGAGAGGAAAAAAGAGGTGAATTTAGATCTGTAATGGGCAGACTTCATTAGACTTGATGAAAATTTAGAGCTATGTTCCCTACATCAATGAGGGGAGGAGGGGAACCTTGAAAAGGGGAGAATAAGGTGAGAGAATTATTCACTGCCTACCACTCCATGTGGCAGCAATTCAGCATGAATAGAGCCGGATGATTTGGAAGTCTGCATCCACTGTACTTGAAGAATTAGAAGCATCTTTAATACTCAGTTATGACACTTCTGAAGAAGAAAGAAACTTTTTCAAAGCTTTCTCTGAACACTCTCGACTCCTCATTTTAGGCTTACTCTGACTTAACCTGGAACTTAAATTATAAGACCTTCATTGAATGCCTCCCCCAGTGTCCAAGCCTAGACTTGGCTCTGTTTCCTGCTCTTTGATATGGCACCTGAGCAGACCTGCTTAGTTCTTGACAGCCTGCTTTTAGACACTGGAAGTCAGAAATGGTGCAGGGAGCCAGAACTGCTGTCAGCACTGATGAGACCTAAGTACCAACTTTGTGGGATGTGGAATATCCAGCTCGCGATAATCCAGTTGTTATCAACATCAGATTTTCAGTTCTCAGCACTCCTCTTCATTGCAGAAATACCTGGTGTGGGTGGTCAGGCTTAGCCATTGTTTCCACTCCAGCCAAGGTCTACTTAAGCTTCTTTAATCTTCTCACACCGCTCCAAGGCTCTTCCCCTCAGCACTGCTGGCCCTCCACAGAACAGCAAAGCACAGCAAACCAGCGTTACACGTGTGATGCAGCCTGCGCTCCATCCTGCTAACCCAGCCATGCCCCACAGCACGTGTTTGACCAGACCCACGGCCCACAGAGGCCACCTCCTCCTGCACTGGTACCATCACAGCCCCAGCACAACGCTGTGCCTGCTCGCTGGCAAAGACAATTCACTCCAAGGCCCATCCCTCGAACCACGTATTTCCTAATTCCACCATACTTCTCCACTGTCACAGCTTTTTCTCTGCTGGACCTGAAAGAACTTACATGTTCACATGCAAAGAATGTAGCATTACCCAGGTTTTGTAACACCAGCTCACAGAATGCCTCCTCTGCTTGGAGAACTATCAAATACATCGAGAGCACGAAGATCTGATTCTTACAAATAAGGCTGTCTTCCACTCATCTTTGCTTTCACTGACATCCCATGATAGCAGATACTCCCCACAACTTTACCTTAGATTTGTTTATTTGATTGTCTCCCGTAATTTCACAGAGCTCTCGTCACAGTTCTGGATGTCCTGTTCTGTTCAGGTTATTGGGATTATTATTATTACTCTTTATTCATGATACCACATGATACTGAATGATCAGTCTGGGGCCATGGTTCCTCCAGTGAGTGCCTTTTACTTACAGTGTCAGCTGCCCCAGCATCTCAGAACCATGCGTTCCCACTCTGCCCATCTCCCAGACCCCCATTTCAGGAGGCTAGCACTGTTCCCAGTGCCTCAGATCATAAGGAAGCTAATTCTCCATCACTCCCCCTCTCTTCCATCACACGCTAGAAAAATCTTCAGGGTTCTGCCAGAAAAAAAAACAATGAAACCAGCTTGATTGATACTAGAAATTCATGCTCCAAGTGAGAGACTGAGCAGAAGCAAAAGTTTGTTTTATTCCCTCTGTAGTGAGACAAGGTTGTCGTTGGTTTTGAAAACTTGAGGCAGCATGAGAGACCCAGCAGCAAAGCTGCTTCTGCTGGAGGTGGAATCCTTCGGTCTGTTTTAATCACTGCTCAATTTCCTCCCAGCTCCTGCCCCTCCCTCAGTTCTGCTCTCATTTCTGCTCCCCTCCTCTAAATGGAAATTTGCAGAAATAAGACTCAGGCATCCGACCCATGGCTCACCCCCAGGTGTGCCACAATGTGCCTGCTCGGCACAGGGCTGCGTTTGCTCCGGAGGGCAAAGCTTTTACCTTTGATCACTCCAGATGTATTTTCTCCTCATAATAAACTGAAAATTACAATCATCCCTTTTGGGTCTCCGACAGCTCATTTGCCCATTATTTTTTCAGTAAGGCATACAATGAATGCACTGGTAAAAAGCTACACAGTCTAATGCAGTTTTAAACTGAAATTCAGAAGCACTGAAAACGAACTGTCTCTGCACAAGTAAATTAGCTGCCAGGTGCTCCAAGATCAAGACTGCAACACCCAGATCCAGCAGGGCTGGAAGTTGTGCTTTACCTCAAAAGTTTCTAAATTAGGCTAACGAGGATAGCCCAACACTGATTCTCTCCAGTTCTGCATAATGCACATACCTCTCTTTGCAAATCACTCCTGGCTGAACACAGGGAGCAGAGCACTCCTCACTGCTTCTAGGTAATACGGAAGACATACGCATGGCCACTTCACAAATTTATGCTGGAAAAGCTTGCAGCTGCTTCAAGAGCATGAGAACTGCTGAATTAGCTTGTGGTGCATCCAGGCCAGTATTTTGTCTCCAGCGATGGGAAGGTAATCAACCAACCCTTTGTTTCCCATCTTTTAACCAGTTTTCAGCCCATAAAATAATCTGGTCGCCAATCTCAAGACAAGCTGTTTTCTCCAAATCTGTTGTATGGAGCCTTGTAAAAGGCTTTCTGAAAATCTCAGTGTTGATGTCCACTAGACCTCCTTTATCCAGGCACACATTGACACCTCGTTGAACCGCAGCAGGTCAGGATTTCCCTTTCCAGCAGCTCTTGCCCAGTGCAGCATGTTTCTTGGTGGGCCTGCTGCCCTTTTTCTGAACAACAGTGTCTGCCTTCCTGTCCTGTCTCGTTTTGTATCTCACTTCCATACCAACTGACCAAGCTCAAGCAGAAGCACCCACATGGAGCCTGAAATTCCTTGTGTGCTGCAGGCCTCAGCATGCTCACTGAATCCTACATTCTGAGCTTTGGTACAATCCCTGGTATGCAATGGATTCAGGCCATTTAGTTGTCAAGAAAGGTGTCAAGAGGTTTACAGCTTCACTTAGCTGCACATTCTAAACCTGGAGTCTTGTACCCTCACTGCTGCCCCAAACCAGTCCCTCCTGAAGACTGTTCCGTTTTTTTTTCTGACAAGTTTCTCCAGAACTAATACACAGAGCCTCTGAAAGATTAAAGTACCTGATTCCTAGCAGTCCCATTGCTTCCAGAAGGAGCTGAGGGCTGCTGGGCCAGCTTGCAGGCTGCGGGGTTTCAGCAAACAAACAGAACAGCCCAACAGCCATCAGCAGCAAGGACCAGGTTAGTACTGAGAGGCTGCAAGGTTAGTCCCAGCTCTGCCCCTGACAGTCTGTGGGGCCTTGGAGAAGCTTCCTGTATCCGCTGCCCTCTGCACTTACCTGTCTGTTTAGATTGTGATCTCTTCTTGACAGTAATTGACATGATACATTTGTACAGTGTCAGTAAAACAGGAGTTGTAGCAGAGCCCAGGTTAGGACCCTGAAGTGCTGCTGCAGTAACAACGTGCCCCCATCTCTTCTAGCATTGCAGTAAGCTCTATCTGCATTATAACATCCACCTGCTTTGGGCCATCTGGAATGCATAAACGTCCCCTTGTCTTTCTGCATGTAAATGTAACCCTCCAAAGACTCTTCTTATTGTTACCAGTCACTGCTGGTTAAGTGCTGTCAGATTCTCAGCCCCCCAGAGGAGAGGTGGATGCAGGCACCCCACAGCCCAGAGGAGCACAAATCACTGGGAGATACGACGTGGAGGTGGGAGTAGGAGGCTTCTGCGGGGCTTCAGGGCGCTGTGAAGGGCTGGTGCCCAACACACAGCCAGTAGGGAGCATGCAGGGAGCTGCAGGTGATGTGATGCTCAGGAAGGAGGGAGATACAAATACATGGATGCAAAGAATGAGAGGAGGGATAGAACCAAACCAGAGCTATTCTCTAGGGAGGGACAAACCAGATCAAAGCTCCTAAAAATGAAAAATTAGAATTGTATGAAGGGATTAAACTGGTGAAAACCAGTGGGGGTGGAAAAGTTGAGGCTTTCTAGTGTACAGCGTCCTGTATACATCAGAAAAGAGAAGGAAGACCCATCTGAAATATCACCTCACTTCCCTTCCACAGAGACACCTGGCTTCCTGCTGGAGAAAACTGTGCTGGATTTCAGAGATGGAGCACCGTGAAGAAAAGTGAAAGCGATGCTGTAACACATCTGTTCTACTGAGCAGGGATTATCCGTGCACAAGATTTGTATGAAGCATCTGACACAGGTGAGGCTGAGGAGTGCTCTTAGGCCCAGTGACAATACATGATACAAGAATTCATCACCATCAGTGCTGTAAATTGGAGCCAAGAAGTTCCCTGTTGAAGAACACTGTGGTCCAGCCTGAGAGGGAACACACTTTGAACAAATTAATCTTCTGCTTCTTGTGCCTTCTCAAGATTCAAATGCCAAGATCACCCCTTATCTGCCAGTCCTATTTCCACCCTCTGTCTGGAGAAACCGAACTGAGGATGATAACAAAATGAGGTGATTAAGCCTTCTAGAACAAATAACGTTCCTTCTGCACAAGTGCTGAAGGGTAAAACTTTCTTGCTTCCAAAGTCTTTTGAGAGTCCTGAAATTCTTTTCTTCTGTGTTGCATTTTGAAGTTGCTCCCCACGAATTTCCTTGTCAGACAATACTAACTCTCCACCTACTGCCTGTCAGTAGTTTTCACAGAGCTGACATTTAAAAGACTTGGAGCTTGAAAGATAATCTCTCTTCTCAAAAGTTATATTTCCCAGCAAATATTTAGATATCTCCCAGACAAATAAAACAAATGTGGATGTCTCTTTGTAACAGTTCAACCACAAAGACTGCAGAAGCCTGGGATTTAATTTGACTGAAAAATACTTGAGGAAAACTGCTGTCAATTTCAGCCTAGACTTGTACTTACTGGGTTTTTTAAATCAGAAAAATCTGAATTTAAAAATAACTTCCTTAATAAGGTGGATGCAGTTGTCTGCTAGAACTGTAATTTCTGAGTAGTGGATTAAGTGCATCAGCAATTTAGCACAGTTCACAGCAAGGAAAACACCTTCAGAATGCTTTGGCAATGTTTTTGCCATCACTTTTTATCCTTTTTTAGAATCATCCCATCTGACTACACTTTAAGCCTAGATTTAAATGGCAACAAGGCACCTTTGCTGTTTCTTTCAGATCCTAAGGAGGAAGATCTCAGATGTTGCACATCAGCTTAGCTCAAGGTGCATTACTTCAGCTGCTCCATTGCCATGGGCAGCCTGCTCTGCCTACTGAGTCAGGCCACTACAATAGCATTTCTTAGGAAAGTCTTATGCTTTCCTTAGAATATATAGCCTACCTCCCTCAATACTGTCTTCTCATAAGAAATCTCATTTGTAAGAATGGGAACAGATAAGAGAGAAATATTCCCATCCATCATAACCCACAGTTTTCTTTTATGAGTTAGCATTCCAAGGTTACAAAGAGTTTTGGGCAGCTCTGAATAATATGTTTTCATAAGCATAAATGTCATTCTGTGTTTGTGTTCATCTCTTCCCCACCTTCAAAGTGCTAATACATATTATTTCATTACAATTATTCCCCATTAATCGATGAAAAGGCTGGTAAGAATTTAAGTGCCTTGACCAAAGCTGTGACATTTTACCTCCTGTTTCCCTGTATGCCTGTGGATATCCATTCCTCAGCTATCACACACCAATGATCCAGTCACCTCTATTTGACACTATTTGTCTCTAATTGACACTTTGCTTCATTAAATTCAGCGCACGATTTCTGCAAGTTTTGAGACATGAGGCACCACAAAGCAACCACCACAAACTTCTCAGATATGCTGTGCTGCTTTGTAGTCCCCTCTGTGCTGCTTTCCCTGGCACTGACTGCGAACTTTCTGAAAATTACACATTATCACATTAAGCACAGTGGGTGGCACATTTATGACTGTTGAGTAAAAGCCTTTCTTACAAAACAACAAGGATTTTTACAGAATTCCTGTCTTGGTTGTCCTGGTTCCCCACTTTAAAAAAAATCCCACTTTTTCCTTAATCTCTTAAACTTGGGTTAAGCAGAGTTTTAAGGTTTGCAGAGCTGTTCTCCAGCTGAGTGTTTCCTTTTAGATATGCACACCTCCTTGTTGGACATTCATTATCAAACCTTGTGTTTGCCTTTTATCTACAAGTCCTCTTCAGTGTTCAGCATAAACTACATGGACACCTTGCAGATTGACATTTCTTCATTCATGCTTTACCTTAAACAGCATGTGAAGACATCAAAGAAGAGGAGCCGACTTTGATGTTACAAAATGAAAAACGCCTCATGATTTGCCAAGACCAGGGGAACTTGTAGTTTGCTCTTTTTCCCTTAAAGAAATACTACTGCTTTCCCCATGAATACGTGGAAATCTTTGCCTTTTTCACCAAACTTGTATAAACATTTTGTTCCCAGTGAGAAAACAAGCTTGTTGTCTTGTCTTGTTCCTGTCCATCAAATGCTGGTCCCAGTGCCGAAGTGATGGTGGTGTAAGGAGCACATACTTTATTTAAGAGCTTGTTTCTCACCTGTGAGTTGTGTGTGCTCCAGGCACTATGACCCCCAGCATCACATCACTACTGCTGATAAAAGTGTATGCACTGAGTTTTTCACTCCAAAGCCACAGAGAGGGACTTAGAAAAGTCTAGTCATTCCCATGCTGTAGCTGAAAAAATTATACAACAAGAGGTGTTACTGGGGTCAGCCAGGACAGCAAACAGCCAACACCAAACAAGGCAGCCCCATGTGGATGCCAACCCAGCAGCTCCATCTGGTCCCAGAATGAAAGAGAATGGTGTCCGGCACCTGAACAGACACAAAAGTGCCATCAGCCAGTCAGACTGTGTCAGAAGGCTCTGCACACCACAACAGGGAAGAATGGATTTGGTTTGTTATATACATTCCTATTGTTTTGAATACTATCCAAAGAGGTTTTCTTTCTTGTTTTATTTCAGTGCTTGAAGAGAAGAGCTTCTCTGTCCTTATAAGAATAGTAGAAATGTGCATAATTAGTCCAAGGCTAGAGAATAGAGACATTCAAAATGAACATTTGTTATTGATTTCCCAGACTGCAGTGGAACTGAGAAGAATATCATGAGACGGAAAGATATGTAATTAAATGTGATTTGTTAGAATGCTGCCTAGCTAGGTCATTGCATATGCATTATTTGACTGCCTTGCTTCAATGCAAAGCTCCCGCTCCTCTCCGCAGCACAAACCCTTTGATTAACTGGGCTCCCTGCTCTGGTGGAAGGGGCCAGCCCTTCTGTTGTTTCGCTGCCGGCAGCGTTGCTGTGCTACTTCTTTAAGACTCTTCATCAGATGCGGTTTGTCAGGAACATGCTCAGGCTGTAAGTCAGAATGGAGCTCGTTTGCTTTGATGTGCATTTGTAGTGTGCCTGCTCCAAAAGGAGGGGGATGAAAACTTTGGTCACACTGTTAATCTGCAGGAACTGCGTTTCAAGTGAGTGGCTGTGAGCACTCTGCACATGCCGTAGTGTCGGCCTCTCCTTTCAGACAGAACTTCATCAATAACTGGTGCCAACACAAGAACATACGTAAAACATTTACCATTATAGATTCAGTAGAACTGTGCTTAGCCCAAACCTGCTGCAGACATGCCTTTTATTTAGTGTAAGGTCTGAAATTTTCCAAAACAAGATGCCTAAATACTTCATTTCCTGCCACATCGTGCTTAAAGACCAGCACAGATTCATTTGACTATTTGACTCCAACATTATAGATTCTGAACTAAAGGGTTTTGTCCCTTGAGCAAGTGCTTTACGTGCCAAGGAAGTGTGAAGGGGAAAGGGTTACACTTCCTTGAAGGTCCATTTGAATGACTGTGAGAAGAGAGCCAAAGTGGTAATCAGATCGCTATGAGATCATACTGAAAGCAGCCATGCCTATTTCACAGAGCCTTCTGATGTTGCAGGGGCCTGTAAAACATTTAATCACCGGAGTTCCAATAAGTTGAGATTTGTTGTGAGCACTGTAGAGAGCACTCGCCTTAGATAAAACGCTGCCTGGTAATGCTCTTACAGCTACATGAGCCAGAATGCAATCGAATATCCATGGTGATTTAGCCTTGCGTCGTCATCCCAGTGAGGGGGATGCAGGATTTCCACAGCTACATAGCAGTGGATTAATGTAACTGCTCATTACAATTCATGGGAGGCCTGATCCAGCTTCTGTTGAAGGCAAAGTAAAGATTTCTAGGCAGTTGGGGCAGGGGTTTTGTGTCACACTCTGCAGATGCCCTTGCTGGCTCAGAGCTCCCCCAGGAGGAACCCACATGGCTGTTGGTGTGCTCCGGTTGCCCCACAGAGGACAGGTGATTGTAATCCTGTCAGACAGCCAGGCATAGGTACAGAAAGGTTTAATAGCTAAACCTTGTCTGCCTTGCTTTTCTTTTATTTAAACCTGTGAAGATCTGACTGACCTAGAAAACTAAGTTTGGCAGGAGCCGTGTTGTTGTCCACTTCTGAAAGAAGTGAATGAGTTGGTTTTTGAAGGTGGCTCCGCAAATACAGACGTGGTTGTGTGTGGATGAAACCAAAGAGGCTTAGAGCACCACATACCATCCAATCTGACTCAAAGTTTGCAGACAGGCAAGAGAAATTCTCATTAGCCAATATCCATTAAACAGCAAACAGGTTAATCTTGCACCAAACAAACCTTTCATTAGGCCTAGCTTTTGAGAAAGCTTCACTAATGTACGGTTTGCAGCCGACTTTGAAAGATGCAGAAACCGAGCTAAAAGTGGGCCAAGATTAAAGAGCAAATTACTCCCACGGGTCAATCCAAATGACCCCTTCCAGTTTCTTGTAAACATCTAAACCTGTAGACTGTCTAAAGCCCTTGTAATACTGGAGACATCTAAAGGTTGTTTCTGCCCCTCAAGTGGTTAAAAGAAAACAAACATCTGAGCCCATTTTATGCTACATTTTCTAGCTTTGCTACCACTAGCAAGCAGAAGAACAAACATGTTTATTGGTACCAGGGCTAAAAGATGGTTCAGCAAAGGGTGTGCTGTGTTATTTTTGCCCTCACAGACAAAAAATATATATATTAAAAAAAAAAAAAAATGAAAGAGGCTTATAATGTTTATAAAAATGTGTCTTTTTGTAGTGTAGTTGAGAACTTTTAACAACCAAACAGGAAAAGTTACCCACTGGTAATTACCTACCGGGCCACGAGAGCCAACCAAATAAAATCGACACCCCTGAGCAAAGAGCACTGAGATCTCAGAGGCAGCTCTTGAAATACTCCAGGTTTGAAAACAGTAGCCTGAGAGCGTCAGGCCTTTCCCCTTGGCTGACAAGTACTTGCTGAAGAATGGAAGAGGTTTTCCAGCAGATATTTTGAGTGTCAGGGGAAAAAAAAATAACCCATGAATTAATGTGGATTTTGAGGAGAGTGATATTGCCTAAAAATACCATTGTTAGTACAGGATTTTTTTTTTTTTTGACAGATTTGACAGATTTATGCAGCACCTTCTGACAGTATGAAGTTGTATGTATGACTTAACCTTTTTATTTCTGCCTTTTGGAGTTCATTCTCTGTCACTGTTGCCCTCTGCATTCAACTCTTCTGTAGACTCAATGCTCCTGACACTCATTGTTATTCTGCTCTCTGCTTTCAACATTATCCCAGTGAGATTCCCTCCCTGTCAAAGCACTGACTCAGTCTACCTCAGAGGACTGTCTGTTGATCTCTGAGACATGTATGAATCCTTCTGGTTTCACTATTGTTATTAGTTGGCTAAAAATGCCAAGATTCAAATGCTTAAAAGAAAAATGTTCACAAGCTTATTTCTATCACTTATATGACAATAATATAAAACCACAATTTAGTGCTCTGTTGTGCATTACTGAGAATTGTTTGCACTCACACTCTCTTCCTTTCACCTCGCTTGCAAGTATGCACCCCAGCACCTTTTCCAGGCTGCCTATGGGATGTTGTCTAAGAGTACTGTATAGAGGCACAAGGACTAACCAGCAAAATGCTGCATGGTTGCTTTGATGTCCGAGCCAAACACTGAAAAGCACATTATCTATAAGCCATATTTGTCCTCTTTTCTTCTTGAACCCAAAACAAGCCCTGGTCAGGTCACAGATCACTATAAATATTCCCACTAGGCATTAGCCTATTCTTAAAGAAATAGTTGTCAGTTCCAACTCAGCTGCAGGAAACCCTTTTTAGTTTTGTCAAAGCTGTGTAGCAGGAGAGTAGAGATGGAAAGCAAATGGAAGCAGATCAGTTTCCCAAGCAGCAGTTATGCCCATTTAAGATACTATACCCAGCCCAAACTATTCCTTTGGCAGCAGCAGCACATTTCTGGGCCAGTATCCACGTGTCCAGCAACTTGCCCAGTCTGAACAAGTCTTATTTCTAGGCATGGCTTCAGCCAGCACCAGGACTTTGGGGCTGCAGCTCTTATTCCTCCTGCACCCCTGCAGCCTCTGGCAGCCAAAAGCCATGGCAGAAGCACCTCACTGCAGCACAGCCTACTGTAGCCTCCCCATAGGTAGAGCAGGCCCTGAAATCCCACAGGACAGCCAAGAACAAAAGCAGAATACTAAATACTGTGCAGTCAATAAGAGTAAACAGAATAATCAGAATTACAGCAGCCATCATCAGGCTGTCAGCCAGACTGAGGATCTGGGAGTTCTGGAAGGCCAGGATCACCTGTTTGCTGCGGGCCCCAAGACAGCTCTGACGAGCCTGGGAAAGCAACTTCTCAGTGCTGAAGGCTCTATCCCATCCCTCAAATGCACGCCGCACTGGCTGCTGTCAAAACTGCAATGCTACAACAAAGTACCTGCCAGCATTGCCTTTCTTGGTAATATTTACTTGGTGCAGATTTTGGACCTCTGTGAGGCATCACCGTCTCCATAAATTTCATAAACAAACCAGTTCATTACTAGCCTACTTAGCTGGTGTCACACAGCTGGAGATTCTGGTTAAGGACAGCAGTCCGTTCCCTCCCAGCAGCAGATAGCAAGCATTACACAACGGTAACCCAACCACTTCTGTCCAATCTTTCCAGCCTCCCTGAAACCTCCCAGAAAGCAATGCGTGCATTGCTCTCCTTGCTTGGCACTACAGCTGTTGTACATTGCACCAGTAACATCAAACTTATTTGTCTGCCCACAGCTGCACATATTGTTGCAGTTAAGGGAGAAAAACAATTCTTGTTCTGTTGCAGACTTAAAACATGCTATTACACTTTTAACTATTACACCTCTCCATCTAAAAACACCTCCTGCAGACAAGTCTCCTTACCTGAGGAGCTCAGAAGCAGAAACCAGAAGTGTAAGCACCTTCAGCAACAATTAAAAAAAAGAAAGAAAAAAAAAAAAATCAATCTATTCCAAGTGGCCCATTCCTCAAATTAGAGCTGATGGTTTTACTGCTAATTAAACTACCACTATATCATACAAAATGATTAAAGACTTAACTGGGTCTAACCTTCTACCACTAGAGATAGGAAAGTCATGGCAATCACAATGAAATACATGAGCAATTTAGGTTCTTACTGTAAAGAATAGCTGTCATTTTATTTATCAACAACACAGCAGTCGTCTTGACAACCTATTCTGTGTGTTACAGAGAGGCCTGACAGTTTACAGGGCATTGGGTCTGCTGTGCATGAAGATGAAGCTTTGTTGATTCATAATTCCCTCAAGCAGCTCATAATTGTGGATTGCAGTGTTAAACAAGTGCAGACTAAGCACTTAGATCCCAAAGAATAAAAAATGGGACTGTTAAAAGATTAAAGCAGGAACACTTTAGAAAGAAAGGTCACAATAAAAACAGCATATCTCATCATCATCAGATAATCAAGTTAATTACTGCTGATCAGGCATGAAATAGCTACAAATGATACTACCTTCAGAAAACTCAAGGTTTCAGCTGGAAGATTAAATCTAGAATTAAAACAGGGTTAAATTTAAATCCGAGAGTTCACAGGAAGATGTACTGAAAGAAAAGAAAACCTGAAGTCAGCCCAATACTTCTAATTGAAGCAGTTTAGAAATGCAAACTTAGAGCTGACTGTTACGCTTAGAGGAAAGAAAGCAGCTCTTCACACTGAGCATTTTCATCTTTCAATCTCTGAGCATAATTACAAGCAGAGAACTCACACCTGTCACAGCCCTTCAACTTTACAGCCTGCTGCAGAGCTATAGTTGAACCAAGACTTTCTCTTGAACATCCTTGAGCAGTTTGTGGGATTACCTCACAAAGTGCCCTCCTGCCTCCTCTCAGTGCCTGAGACTTTGAAACACCACAAGTTCATTTTCCTTGAGAAAGATGATTTGCAGTTGAAGCTTTTTAAATTACTGTCATCCTTAGAATAATCTTCTACTCGGATCTCTAAAAAAAGGGAGTTTATATCTAGTCTACGTCAAAAGTTCTCAGAGAAACAAACCAGGTAGGAAGTGCTCACTGACCCAACAAGAGTCAGCTGGGCCTCCTGAAGGAAAATGGAAATGGCTGAAAGACATCAGAGAAGGAAAAAACAAAAAACCAAGGTTCATATCACCAGGCTGAGCTGCTCGGAGCATGCCCTTAGGGTGGAAATATCATACATCATGGCTAGCCAGAAAAAAAAGTTCACACTGGAACACCGTGCAGCATTTGCCATGGGGGTGGCATTAAGAGAGAGGATGTGGATGAGAGCGAGGTTTGAGGGATTCCCTGGCAGCCACGGGGAACGACAAATCATCTGGTTATTTTCATCAAAGTGATAGAAACGGAGTTGATCAAAACAAGCAGAAGGCACTGTTCTGTTTGGTCTGTACACTGTGTGCACTGCCACTTGGGAACTTAATTAGTCTGCATGCTTTCTGCTTCTATCTTTAGTCCGATGGCATACAGCTGTTCTTTTCGGCATCGCTGCCTCCTGTGCTCTCCCTGCTGTCGGGGCGGCCCTGCGGATGGCGGCGCTGCCCGGCCTCCCTCAGCCCGCCGCCGGGGGGAGCGCTGCTGCTGCCACCGGGCAGCTTCATTACCTGATTAATTAACCTGAGCCGCATTTAGGAAAGTTGTCTAAAGGCGGGGCCCTCGTTTGTTGCCTAAAACAGGTTAGGCCCAGGTGGTTTTCAAACGATGAAGTGAATTGATTTTCGCATGGATTACAGGATTACTTTGTTGCTGATTGTGGCAAGGAGGTTCCGTATGTCTGCAATACCAGTAGAACTGACTGCTGTGCAGGACAAACCCCAGAGCCACGTGATGGTGCTACCACCAAGCCTCCCCTGCTGCAAAACTCAGTCAAAATGCTTAAAAAAAACCCCATCATCCTGACTGCAACCATACCTGTGTGGTGAGGGAAGCAGCGCGCTGCAGCAGCTCCTCCTCAGCTTGCATCGCAGGGCAGAGCTGCTGCTCCTCATGGGATCCCACAGGCTGTGCTGGAACAAACATGGCTTCCTGGGAGCAGGAACCTTCTGGAACCCGCTAGGGCTGCCCTAGGAAACCTTCCTTCTGGAACCCGCTAGGGCTGCCCTAGAAAAACTTTCCAGAAGAAAATTGTTGCACAAGGCACCTCATCTTGGGGTTGGGTTTAGGCCAGAGAGGTTGGAGCAGGGATCACAGCCTTCTCGGTGTCTCTGCTGCCGGCGCAGTGGCTGACAGTGTGCCTCTGAAATGCCCTCCCTCTGCAAAGGCACCGAGGCCCATCCAGAGTGAGGAAAACCCACTGAACTGTTGGCGTGCTGAGGATTTCCACTGAGTGTGGGTTATGAAAGCTGCTGAACTGAACAGACTGGAGGGGTCGTGCTGCCCTGTGAGGTGTGTGGAACAGCACTCAGGAAATGCAAAGAAGGTACGTCTGAAGAAGGAGGAGAGAGGCCTGGATGCGAACCACATTGTGAAGGTAGGAAAGGAAAACAAACAGGAGTGAGTTTAAGACTCATCTTGAATCTGTGTGCTGCAAAGAATATCCTTGCTTTTGTTTAAATTCATTCCCTCTGAAAGGTATTTGTGGCGTTCATCTGGAGCAGCAATGCTAGTCCTTATTTCAAGGTATCAAGGCCTGGCACTTTCCCCAGAAAATCTCTTGCCGTGATTTATTGCTGAGTGTCTGGAGAAGCCGGTGAGCAAGACTGTGCAAGGATTTGGAAGATGGGAGAAAATATCCAGGGCTGAGATGAGGAGGGCATGCCCTGCTCAGACAGCAGAGCAGGACCTCCTGGGGTTGCCAGCCAAAGCCCAACTTGAGCGATGTCTCAGCTATGGGACATGAGCTCCCACTTCTGGTTGCCTACAGCACCCAACACTCAGATCTGCTGAAGTTATGGCTCAGAGAGAAATAGAAAATGGGCTTTATAGGCTGAGGCTGACAAGAGAGGAAGAGAATGCACCTCTGCAGCATGTGCAATAAATGAAATTCTTCAAAATGCCTGTGCCAATGTGTCGTTTCTTGCACAGAATGTAATAGCCTTGCACTTTGAAGGGAAACATGTATATCTCCCAGCTGGAATGCAGGCAGCATCCCCACGTCCAGCAGCAAGTCCCTAGTTCAGAGAAAAAATGATTTTTTCTCTGCAGTTAAAAAGTTCTACTCCCAAGATTTACTATGCAAGTATCCTCCAACTCCTGCCTCCTCCCCATTATTTTTTGTCTCTTGTAATCACTTCTCTCATATCCTAAAAATTCCTGTTTTACACGTCAGGTGCTGCGTATCATGCCTCACTCATGAGTTTTACATTCCTATGACATGGCAGACTTTGATACAATTACAGCCTGGTTACATATCTTAATTTATGTTACTATATTGCTGCAGTGATATCGGAGACAAATGTTTAATTCACAGAACCTCAGTTTCAAATTGCAGTCCCTGAATGCAAACAGCAGACTTCAATACTTTTTCATCAATTTCTTAGTTCATAAAAATCAATTTTTGTAGAGTTTTTACACTGTACATAAAAGACTGTGGCATCAATTAGCCTTAATTCTTTTTTTTTTCTTTTTTGGAAACCTCTTTGTAGAAAAATCTCATATTTCAGCAATTTGCATTATCCACACAATCTGCTTTGAAGTTCTAAGTTATGGTAAGAAAAGGATCCACTTATCTGCACATAAAAAATGTTCAAAGCTTATAAATTCCCTGAAACAGATGTACATTATCATTGGATTTGCCTTTCTCTCTTTGCTGTTGCATGGCTAATAGAGTTTCATGTGCCCCCTCACATCCTCCCCATTTAGCATCTTTTCTCTACAGAAGCATGCACCCTACTGTGCCAATCCACACTTCAAAGATTTCTGTCTATCTATTAGAAACAAAGCACAAAGTGAGAACATATGGCCCCTTTTAAATTTCCCACATTTAAGTCAATATCGTTTCTTTTCTCCTTTGGCAAAGAAACATAATAAGGTTTATCTTCTCCCTTCCTAAATCTGCTGGCTCTCTCAAACTGCTTGTGCCAATTCAGCAGTTACTTTGCAGCATCAGACTTGGCAGCACATATGAAAACAAAATCTCTAATTTTTTAAATTGCTTTTATTTCTCCAGATCAAGAAGATTCATTTAAATGATGAAAAAGGACAAAATGTAACTGCACACTTTCAGATAAGTGGATTTTAAACCCATGAAAGGGCACAGCAGAGTCTTGTTCAAGTTCCTTTCATAGTGACATCTTTCCAAGCATTTCCTAAAGGACGGAAGAGCATTTTGGAATCCAAGGCTATACTGAGTATGAGCATTCACTTCTCACATGTCCCAGAGCATCCACAGGAACCCTCTATTCTGGCATTTAGGGGAGTAGTTAGGCAGTAACAAGATGCTGCGGCCTCTCTTAAGGAAAAGGAACAGTTACTTGCCTCAGAATCACTTTAGTTCTTCAGCTTCCTCTGCTGAAGTCACAGACATAGCGAAAGTAGCTCTTGTGTGCCTGGAAGCAGAAATTTCTGGCCATTTATTCCATCCTCAGGGAGGTGGTTAACAGGACAAGCAGACTTAGCTCACAGTGAGTTTCTGGACGTTAAAAACAGTGCCTACATAAAAAAAAGCTCCAAGTAAAATTAACTTCTTTAGCTCACATTAGAAAGAACAGCAACCACATAAGTAGTATCCTGTGAATGCTGCCTACCTAATTTGTGATTTAATTATAAAGGATTAGGTTGCAGGTATGATGTTTTTAGCAGAACAAGAAATGAAAGTCTTGCCCTGCTCCTGGAAACGCTGTGGCTTACTCCTTTAATTCATCCTCTCTAGCTAAGATGACTCCAAGTTTCATACTCCTAAACTGTCAAGTTTGTAATCTTTAATTGATTTTAGCATCCATTTATTGGACCAGGAAAATCCTTATAAAAACCTATCCTTGATCAGTGCAAGCTGTGAGTGCCCCAGGGCCCCGATTCCAAGAAAGTATAAATTGAAGTACCTCTGTTTACATCTGCCGATCCAGTTAAGCCACACAAAGTTTCCATTGAAACTCACAGAAGTCACACGTGCAGAGCCATTGAGGGATATGGCCTTAACAGATGGCATGGCCAAACGGCAAGGAGTGTGATTAAAGACATCAAAAGTAAAAAATATTCCCTGAGAAGGCTGTAAAGAGAGAGGAGGAATGTGAGCCCCACAGTGCTGTTTTTTGCTTCCCTTCATACTTTTGCACTTACTGGAAACTCCAAGTCTCTTTAATTGAGCTTTTCCTCCCTTCCACTCCTTGCAGGGTGAGGGGGTTAATTGCTGCAGACTGAAACATTACAGTTTTCATTTTCCTGCTTACTACTGGCACGATGAGTGTGCAGGAATGCCTTGGGCATGCAGTACACAGATGTGCATGCAGCAGTTGGAGCAAGGGTGGAATAAATACCTCCAGCCTCTATGGCCATGGGTATCCGTAAAGCACTTTATCTGTGACTTTAAATATCAGCGCTGGCCAAGTGAGACCTTAATGCTAATTGCCATGGCATTTCACTGTTTATCTTAGTTGAACTAGCATTACCAGTCCTGGTTGTTAACAACCTCAAGTGGCACTTTATTCATCTATCAACAGTCTTATCCTGTGAACAAGCAAGCAAAGAACTATAAACACCCACTCCAAAGTCACTTTGCAGGTTTAAACTAAAGCCCTTGGAAAAAGGCCTTTCACAGAACTCCAGTGAGAACAGACAAAATACAAGCTTCAAAACAACATTTTAATCTACAAAGTTTTATTTGTCTTTTTAAACTTGTAAACCATAAAAAGAGCTTATCAAATATCTGAAATTAGTACAAGAAAAAATGATGACTTATATAGCAAACTGCATTTGAAGGTCCAAATTCAAAGACATGCATGGGGTTCTCCTGGTTTCCATTTGTGAAGCTAGAGACAAATTTGGCCCAGTTAATTATGTGTTTTATTAAAAAATTCACAAAGCCTTAATGTGCTTCACTGAACAAATAGAACAGAATGGGAACGATTAAGTGCACGAATAAGCACTCAGCACCAGAAGGATCTGAACCCAGTTTTCATTCGTAAAGTACAGGCTAACCAAAATAGCACATCTCTTAGCTAAGAGCAATTACAGGCTTGCTTTGTCTACATGGACTAGGCACTCAAAGGAAGACACGAAGCCCACTTCCTATGCACTTTGTAAAACAAAACATACAAAACCCCAGAAAGCACAGTGCACATAATTATCAATACTCCTGATATCGTTAGATTAATTCTTGCCCATTTCCAAATCTATAAAGCCCCTTAACACTATCTTCAACATTCTTGTGAAACTTCTGGAACTCTCTACTTTCTAGACCCTGAAATACCAGGCCAACGAGACAATTAGTGTGATCCAGTCTGCAGTTTCTTGTGATATCAGGATTAGACTGGGTGTCAGTAGACTTCCAAGGCAAAGCTAGTGCTTAGCAGTTAGAAAACAGGGTAGGCATGGAAGCTTTGGGCAACATTTAACCAACTTGTTTGTAATCAAGAAGAGAAGGATCTGATGCTCTAATTCAAGGTGAATACTAAAGAATATAAAAAAACATCTATAGAAGAAACACCCCAGCTAATGCAAAAAACTCCCTCGACTTGGACTGGTTCTCAGGAACCCAGGGCAGTGTTTCTCATGCTGCCATGCCAAAGAGCCCCAGTGACTATCCACAACTTTCCTGCCTTGCGTCTCCCACTGCACATCGGAGATGGACCTCTTCTAGAAAGTCTTTCAAGTTTTCCCTGTGAAATATATTCTATGAGCTATTATTGCTGTTTTGTGAGCAACAAATATACCACAAGAGGTTCATGAAAGCAGTATGAATGTAGCTTCTTCTACATACAGTATTTTCCTGCCTCCTTGCTGTTTTTTCCTCCACTGGTAGACGGTCCTTTGCTATTCCCACACTTCACAAATCTTTCCATCCTTCCCTTGTCAGTCCTTCTTCACAGCTCTAAACCTCACAGTAATCCATATGTATAGTCCTTAAGTCCTGCTATTTTAAAACAAAGAAATTAGAAGAACTCATCCATATCATTTCTATCACTTTAGCTCAGTAGGATTGAATTATCTAGAATTATATAGAAATACAGAAGTAAATTAACTCATCGTTGAAAACCTCTCTATTTAATAACTAGCATCCAAACTGCAAATAAGATGCAGTATAATGCCTACTGAATAATTTCAATAGAATGTTATTTGCTTTTCTAAGTCTGTTTCTTTTAGCCCATTTTTAGCACATTTTAAATGTATACAAGTAAAAAAAGATCCTAAACATCCCTCTTCCAAGTCAAATCAACTGAACAGTTGCTAATTATGCGAAGAAAATAAATAATTATGTGATAAATTGTGGGTGGTTTTGCAGCTAAGTGCATTAGAGAAGAAATCTCATATCCAGAAGTTATGCAGCAAACATATGAAGGTCAATTTTTATTTCATGGATTTTCTAACACGTTTCTGCTTGGTAGGTTTAAAAAAAAAAAAAAAAAAGAAGTCTGATAATGAACATGATGCTGAATAAACTTAGTTCCCACTGAAACCGTAAATCATGTTTGAAAATGTATTTTCAGATTTTGATGAATTGCATCAAGGTAATTAAAGGTGAGAGCTGATTAGCTGACATGTTTCCAAACATGAACATTCTTGCCTACACTCCAGGCAAAAATTATGTTAAATGTTTTTGCAGATTTTCTAGCACGATGAATTTTCCCAAGTGTAACTGTGCCCCAAGGGGCCTAACTTTCTTGTTAATTGGAACACAAATGAAATCTGTCACTCAATAATTGAGGTACACAATGACATGTGGAGAACAGTAAGCATTCATCATATCTATATAATTATGTGGCAACATTTAGACTGTTGAGCAAACACAGTAGTTACCCATTAGTAAGAGATCACCTCTGCCAGAGTATGTTCTGAGGCATTCACTAACTTCTGACAGAGGATACCTTTTAGTACAAACACGTACATATCACTTCCTCTAAGTTACTTCTCCAGCTGTATTTGCTGTTCTGTGCTGATGGTGACTAGGGTAGGAAGGCAGCCAGAGGGGTCAAAGATAACGTGGCTTGCAGGGTTTGCCTGAAGTGGGTGGTCTGCTGATACAACCAGGAGAGCCTGTACTTCAACCGTGGGCAGAACTGGGTCTAAGTTTCTGTTAGTGAATAAATGATGGGTGGATGTCTAAAAGACATTTGGAAGTGCTTTATGATATGAATATAAAGCACAGTATTTCTGCTCATTTTAATTAACTTACCAGCTTGATCTCTTATACGTCTCTATTTAATATCAGCTATTACAAAACCATCAGCAATAAGATGCATAAAAAGTAAATGCTGAAATCACTGTCTGTACATTAAACCCAAAGCACTGGAATGAAATTATGGACACTCTGAAGCCAGTGACAATCTGGAAGTCTTGCCAGATTTCACTGGGACAGAGATTTTACTTTGCTATCCTTAGCTTTGTTCACTTTGCATGAGGTGCTCTTGAAGTTGTGGGAAGAGCTTAGCAATCCTTATTTTAGAAAGCTTGGTTTTCTCAAAATTGTAAGTAGCAGAGCAAAATTTTTCAGCTGAAATTTTCACTAGCAATCAGTGCAAATTTGGGGATTGGATTCATTTTGCTGAATCGTTTTATGTAAAAATAGAAAAAGTAAGGGAAAAGGCTGCTGGTTTTGTTCGAAATCACTTAATGCCATTCCATTTTATTTTCAAATAGTAACAATATACTAAACTCTATTTTTTTCTCCTTGGAAATTAAATGTTTTGTTTGACCAGAAACTAATCTCTTCTAATTTTAGATTTGGCCACAGTTTTAACCCCTCCCACCCAAATTATAATTTTTTAAGGTTTTCAGAATTAAAACCAACCTGAAAAATCAGTTACATGACACAGCTCTAATAGTAGGGGACAAGAAATTTAATTTTTAAAGTTAGCACTTTAATTATAAAGCCAAAGCATACCAAGTCCATACCTCATGATCTGATCCTATTCCCAAAAACGTTAATGCAAGTTCTTTCATCAGTGAGGTCTGCAAGCACTGACAGCAATTGCAATAAGCTCCTGAAATCCACGAGAAGAAGAAGGAAATATACTTTCTGAACTAGTAAAACTTTAATTAACAGGGGGTTCTCTTGGCACAGTTTTTGCTGTTAAATAAATAAAGCATTTAGTCAAAACCATCTATATTTACTATACAAAATACTGAAAAGCAAACGTTTTAAAAGATATGGAAAGATCAGGTTCTGTGAAAAGAAACTGTGCTACATGTTACTCACACTTAATGCACATAACACAACTGCAGAACAGTATTTAGATACTGTATGTTCATACATGGCTGGTGTAAAGTTTTAGCATGGGGATGCCACGTTATTAACAGTTTTGTATTTCACAGGATCTAAACAAGGTAGAACATGTCTTTTGAATCTCCAAATATAAAACACCAACCAAATTAATGCAAGGCTGTATTCAATGGCCAGTTGTGTTACATTCCAAAGCTCACTTGCACAGCTAGTACTGCACACTTTTCATTCAGATGGAATTTTGTTATTGGTGCTGTTATCTTTTCAAACAAAATTATCTTTGAGTGAGAGGGCTTTTATGCCCCTTTGCAGCCCTTTCTTAGAAAAACCCACAGCTCTGAGAGCAATCTAGTTTTCCAGAACATTTTCTGGTTTTCAGCAATGGTCTGCATTAGAAAAATTGACAAGGAAATAATTCCCACCTCCCAGTCTTTCTGGCATATGCCCCACTGAAAAGAGAACAGCTTTAAGAATATTTTCAAAACAAATAGCATGGCATCCCTCCTTAGATGGAATGTACACTCGTGTGTTTGCATGCGGTATAACGTAAGTCACTCGAATACATCAGACTTTGTTAACACTATAATATAAATAAGCTTATTCCTTCTACTAGACATATAAATGCCTTTTTTTTGCAGTCCATAATTATATATACATTGAAAAGAATGATACAGAAGCAGCAAAAAAGGCTTAGACTAGAACAACTCAGTGGTAACTAACCAAATTTGTGGCCTTTTCACGTTTTCAATACAGAGTTCTGAATATAAATATTTTTGGACTTTAGGAATTTAAAAAATAAACAGAACAGTATAGTTGTCACACAGATCAAACACATTTTCAAAACATTTTTTTAGATTTAACAGAATATACTGTTGACAGCCTAAAAAAAAAAAAAAGCTTTTTTTTTTTTTAAAGAGGACAAGAAGCCCAAATAACTGCTGATTGGGGGAGACAAAAGATGGACTTATTTACCAAGAAGCAGCGATCCTACCCACATTCCATAAGAAGGCAAAGCCTTCAACTTTTCATTTAAAAGTTGACATCTCTGCATTCTGAGGAAGGGAGACATCCCTCTAAAAGTGGTCAGCAGTTCTGGTCAGCACTCCTTTTTGGACTGATCAACTCTAGTCAGAGAAAGGATAATCATAAAGGGCTTATAACAATGTGGGATAGTTACATTTTACAATATATACTATAGACAAAATACCACAACATTTAAAATAATTAAAACCAAAAGCAAATATGTTTGATAGAACAGTTATATTTTTATGTGAGGAGTTCCCTACTTCAAAGTACCAAAAGCAATGTAGGCGATTTTCAGTCACTTTCTACCTGCAAAACAGTGACCTTTATAAAACCCAACTGAATGTATTATAAAGCTGGGCCCCACAGAAAGTAAATCTTGATTGGACTGACCCTTTTTTTCACTTTTACAATTTGCTTTTGACTTTCATATTTCTCAGCAGCCAGTAAGGTCTTGTGAGCATGGTCTCATTCTCCCTCATGGAAAGGAAGCTCTTTGATATGAAAGAAGCAGAAGAGGCCAGAATGACTGTGAAAGATCTTTTTTTACATGTTGAATTGTCTCTAAAATGGGAGAATCACAAATTGGTAGGTGCTGAAGAAATTTAAATTGGAGGCACCTATGAAAATGCCATGTTACATCTTTCATAATGTCACTGTTACTGAAAAAAATCATAATGTTAATACTCAAACCACAGATCTCTAAAACACAACAAAATGTACCTGAGAGTGTGCATATTTATATATATATATTTATATTTATATCTTATATATATTTGCCAACATTTAAAGTGAGAAAGTATATTTTCCTCAATTCTTTCT